>NC_056747.1:224483836-224653836 GCF_019279795.1 Protopterus annectens | reverse complement strand
TAAATAATCCACTATGCTGGATTATTAGTTAGGATCAGGTATGATATTAGTTCATAGTCTGATAGATGCAGTGACCAATGTTTAGGCTATTTTCAGCAGGGATGTGCTGTACGCAGAGTCGATTCATAAATTCTACATATTTTTTCTTATTCTCATGTATATATAAAATAATTCAGTGTTTTGCATGTTGTTGAAATGCTCAGTCCTCATGTGAAATTAAAGTCTTTGATGTGATTGGAAATCATAATTCAAAAAAACCAAGGAAAAATTCAACCAACTAAAACAAGTGATGCCAGAAGAGATTTCCAAATATCCCAAAAAATTTATTGTTAGTACTTTCGTTCATTCACAATCCACAATGAACTTCAGACATTTCCCAAGAACCATCACTATTAAATAAGTGTATTAATTATACAATTAAGAATTCAATTGATTAAAAAGAACCTTGATTTAAAGTTATAGTACTGTTATTATAAAACTAAATATCATTTTTATAATAATAACACCAACGCCGAGAAGGGTGTTATCCAATTCTAATGGAATTCCGAATGTCTGTTTTCTAAAATAACTGAGTATCTAAAAACACTTACTGTATTTTCTTTAGATACTAATGCTGCAGCAGCTAGTAGCTTGAACGAATGTGTACAAAGACTGTTACTTACAAATTTGAAATTGTTACATACTTATTAACCAGTATAAGCTGCAAATGGATGAAGTGAAGTTAGAAATTGAAGCGCTCGAACATAACATACATTCTGACCCAGATTTTGAGCATTATAAATTTGACTATGCTCGTATTTTTACTAGCATAGACAAAACTATCAATAGTGCAATTGAAAACAAAAAGGAAATATCAGAAGGGACATGCCCGACTATGAAAACGGGTTAGCATACCCACCCCCACCGGATTCACAGACTAGAAAGGACAAGAACCCTTCCGTTGCTCTAGCAATGCGTAATCAGCATCACTGCTCTAATGACCAAATGGATTACTCCTTTGAGGTCAATGAGGAAGAAGTTTTTCAACCATCCACACCTCGACGGAGTGAACATATCAGGAATAAACAACAACATAATAATGGTTATTTACCATCAGACAATAACTCTACTGGAAGCTTTATCTACCAAGATTTTCCACAGGGAAGCAACAAACAGCAGCAGCAACACAGTAAGAGGAAGCCCAAACAGCAATGGAAGTGGCAGAATCGCCAGAAGAGATAGCAACACAAGTTGTAAGTAAACTTACTGTTCTTACAAATACCCAAGGGGACTTTCAAATATATAATTACTCTTCCTTTAATGTCCCTGAAGAACTGGCAAACATTCTCAGTAAAGGATTCACATTTGTGCCTGACAGTAGATCCAATTTGGCTGGAACACTTTTAGATTTGAAACTTTATATACGGAAAATGAACTTAACAGAACTTTTGGGAACTAACTCAACCTGCTGTGGGGATTTTTGATTTTCTAGCATCTTCAGTCTGCCTATAGAAGACACACTCACAACCTTAGAGAAAGTTTGTCAGGTGGATATTTGAGCCATGGCAAACAAATCAAGAACTCACTACAATTGGAGAAATATGGCCGAAGATGAATGGGACTTGATTAATGTGCTTAAAACATGCAATGTCAGAGTTATGAAACCTGACAAGGGGGTGGGCTAGTGTTTATGGATCAACATGACTATGAGAATAAATGTTAAATATTCTAGAAAGTGATACTTATAGTAAAGTAACGTTGAATGAAATCAGTGGTGCATATAGATACATAAAATCAGTGCTCAATAACTTATTTATTGAAAGTAGCATTAATATTGACACATATAATTACTTGTCAATGGTAGCACCAGTGATTCCAGTAATCTTTGGCAAACTCAACATCCATTAGAGCCTCACTAACCCTCCCTTTTGACAAAGTCGATGGTAGAAAATCAATCACATATGCGTGTGCCAAGCTAGTAGACAGCAAAGTTAAATCATTTCACAACACAGTGTCAGATTTGTCGTGATTCCTGGGGTTTTTACAAAGCATTAACAAAATAGATTTTAATGCAAACGATGGCTTTTTGACAGTTGACACACAGGATTTATATACTGTCATACCCCATGAGCTAGGCATATAATGGGTACGTGAATTTCTCCTTCTGAAAGGAGCTGATGGAGAGGAGATTAATCTAGTGGAGACACTTTTAGAACTAGTTTTATCCAATAACTTCATTTAATAAAGAATATTTTTTTTGCAAAAAAACGGGGTAGCTATGGGTTCCCCTTATTGGGTAAGCTTTGCGAATTGCATTATGAGATACTGGGAGAGGGAACTTCTCTTCAAAAATTCTGCCTATAAAGAAAATGTCATATGGTACACACATTACCAAGATGACATGTTTTTCATTTGTAAAGGAACAGTTGATACAGCAAAAAATTTTGTGAATTAAATTACAAGTCTTACTGACTTTTTACAGTTCACCTTCCAATAGGACACTGAAGCCATTAATTTTTTAGATGTACAACTAAATATAGAGTAAATCATAGATATGCAGCCCGGATATATAGAAAGCCCACTTATTCAAATTCCTTCCTGCACTTCCAGGGTAGCCACCCATTCCATCAGAAGAAGGCGGTTATTAACGGGCAACTAGTGAGTGCCACCAGAATGATCTCAAATGTAACAACTTAAGAAACGTGTTTACCAAAAGAGGTTACCCATCCCAACTATTTGCACAACTGATGGAGGAAGTCCGTAGAAAGAGAAACACAGGGCATTTTCAACCTATACTCTGGAAGGGACAGAGTTGACCATTTAGATACTATTTCACAAACTAGGTCCAAAGTTGACTTAAATTCCAATGCTAAATACACCTCGAGTTTCCTTACAATGTTCTCAGTGGAAAGCCCCTGAAATAAGGAATATTTTGGTTAAATATTTAATTTATTAAGGAGAACAATGCCACATCTAGGAGTTTAGGTGAAAGACCCAGCAAATCATGGGCAATGGGGTATGAAAAAGTGTGGATGGTGTGGCTACTCTAAACATATAAGAGTGGGCAATGAGTTTTGCATCAGTGACATAAAATATAAAATCAAAGGGAAATTTAATTGTGAAACGGCTGGCATTGTCTACCTTGCACTGTGCCAACAATATGATGGCTATTACATTGGCAAAACTGAGAGGGATTTCAAACAAAGAGTTTATGAACACATATCACATAAACAAAGGAAGTGCTACAAATGCACTAGCTAAGCATATATTGATCAGCCCCACACAAGTTTGTATTTACTATCATTGAGCAGGTCAGTAATAATATCAGAGGAGGTCCATGGGAGTTGAAACTAGAAGAATTGGAATTTTTGTGCCAGCTAAGGACGAATGCCTGTGCCTCACCGGGGCTTAATGAATATTGCTCAATTAAATGTATGCTGAAGTTAAAATCTTTGGAGAGATAATATTTGAATGTATACTGATGTTTATAAAGTCAGTAGTACTGGTTTAATATAAGATGAGCATATATGTCCAAAAGTCTTTTCATGAGTCGTTGTTCACAATTTTAATACTTAATTATGGTTTTATAAAGGACATAAGTTGTTTTTACAAAAACTTTATAAAAATGATATTTAGTTTTATAACAGTACTATAACTTTAAATCAAGGTTCTTTTTAATCAATTGCATTCTTAATTGTATAATGAATAGACTTATTTAATGGTGTTGGTTCTTGAGAAATGTCTGATTTAGTTTATTGTGGATTGTGAATGAACTAAAGTGCTAACAATAAATTATTTGGGATATTTGGAACTCTCTTCTGGCATCAATTGTTTTAGTTGGAAATTATAATTATTTTGATACAGCTAATTTCCAGCTAGAACTTTCACATACTTGTCTCTTTATACATATTTATTTCAGTGTGCATAGACATTTTCTGTGCATGACATTTTATATGTGGTCTTCTATTAATTCATGTTTTTTAATAATTACTCAAGTGAATTTATAAGATGCCCTCATAAATGTTTCTTTTGCACACTCAGTGCAGATGTAGACACCTATACTCCATCAAATCAGATTCTTCTAAAAATTTTGCTTAAACCAGTTACATATACCAGTGTATGGCACTGGATATACGCGGTCATTTAATCTTTGTTCCATTTATTCTTTTCAAAGATACTTAATTGCAATTTTCATGGTCACAACAGTCTATGCATTGGATAACACCACAGGACCCAAAACCAATGTTGCTAGGGATAAACAGAGATTGGTAATGCTCTAGTAAAGCAAATTATTTGGGCTCCCAGTGCATGCAGGTTCTTTTTTAAAATTTCTGAAGTGCAGTGAAGAACATTGTTGCAAACTGACCCGTTCTACCTGTACGTCTCCTAACTTTACCTCTTCCTAGTTGTTCTTCTGGAAATGTGCTAAAGGGATTGCCCTCTTTAATGGGATTCAGTCTGAGGGATCTACATTATATTTACAGGAACCTAACATGGCAGGGCTTCAGGCAACTTACACAAGAATTATTCTGACAACTATGGCATTTGCAGTCTGGGTATAAGGCAGATTGTCCATTGAAAATTTGAAACAAACATGTTGTACTGAATTTAACCTAAGTTGTAGAATATAGAACAAGATCTTGATTCATTTAAAATCAAGCAGTATGATAAAGATACTGATTCCTAGAGTGCAAGTAATCTGGCACATGTCTTGGAGCCCACCCATGAAGCACAGTAACAGGGCATTGACTCCCTACTTCATCTAAGGTAAGTAAACTGGCACCTTCCCCCACTCCCTCCGCCACCATCACCACTGTAAACACTTGGCAAAGATAAAGTCTATTTAATTTATTTTATTTGAATTTGTTAACCCGGGGTAAAACAATCATCAAAACTTACCAATTTCTCTCACCCTGGATATACAAAAAATAAATGATGCATTTAATACAAGTACAATAAAGGTGCAGTTTCAACAAACAAATAATGAACAAGTGAAGTAGGAGGATATTTACAGCATAGGTGATGTAAACAGCAAGACATACTTTATATACATGCCACACAGTTTATCACATTTCTGAGTTATAGGTTTACAGAGTCATAGACAAGTGTTAGGCAATTGGACTACAAACCATTTCTAGCCTAGCCAAAATCTCTGTTCAAAACTTCCTTCTAGTCTCAAGGAGGGCAAGACTAGATACACCGGGGAAATTTTGAGGCTGCCCATCCAATTATCCAGGTTTATTTTGAGGGTGGCAAGGATGCCACTCTGCTTGACATTTAGTGGAAACTTGGTCCAGAGATGAAGGATAAGTAGGGATATGAATCTGTCATGCAAATATGCCTTATTTATTTGCTGATGAAGTTTTATTTCCGTTAAAGTACTTGAGGTGCCATTAGTTCTGTGAAGGAAGATCTCCAAGGAGGAGTTTGCAAGAGACTGAGTACAAAGGACTGCCAGTTTCTCCTAATAGCCAACATTTTTGAGACCCCTGATTCTTTCAGTTGTGAAAATCTGAGGTTTCTCAAGTTATATGATACATTTAGGCAAAAGATACATGATATTCAAAAATGGATCTGGTAAGGTATGGCGACATGATGGTGAAATGATGAGAAACCATCTACAAGAGTGCCTAGATCCCTTACAGCAGTATTTCATTGGAGAGATGTATCGCCTACATGTTAAGTAAAACTGTTTTGTTTACCAACATGAACTGTGCTACATTTTTTTGCATTTAGTTTGAAACCATTGTCCTTGAACCAATTGTTAACATGTTTGAGCTTATGTTGGAGCAGTTGTGAGTCATTTGAAGATTGAACAACACCCATTTTATAGTCATCTGCAAACTTAGTTAACCATAGGTCAGGAGGTTGACCTGAATGTCTGATAAATATATGACAAACAGGAGAGGGCCCAAAACTGCGTTTTATAAAGGAAATGATCTGACAGCTCAAACATATGCCTGAGCTGTATGTCCCAACTGTCTGTGGGCATATGTAGCATATTTACAACCACTGCAGGATCTGTGGTTGCCACTAGAAGCCAGATTAAAATACTGGATCTACTTCAGTTGATGTAGCACTTGAATTAATGGCTAAATACTGAGCAAAAATGATTGAAGTGCACAATGTCAAAAGCCAAAGCAGAAGTGTCTTTTTGCAGGGGAGCTTGGCCCCTCACCCCCAGAAGGAAATAAGTATTTTTCGCAGGGGCTTACCCCCTGCACCACCATGTGGGGTGATGTGCCTCCATATCCCTACTAATTATATATACTACTCCAAGACAAACACAGTGGAGAAGGGCAAAGTCCCCAGTTAACACTATCCAAGAAAACAGAATATGCCTTCACACACATGCATTTGAGATTTTGCATTTCAATCGTTTTGACTCAATATTTAGCTGTTTGATTAAGTGCTATGTTGATTATCTGGAGGGGGCCACCAATACTACATGGGTGCTCCAGCATGTGATCCTATTTTCATCCTTCTTTGCTGCTATAAGGTTATACATACAGTACTGCTCCTCCTTATACATAGAACAACACTGCTCCTCCTTATACATAGAACAGCACCACTCCTCCTTATACATAGAACAACACCGCTTCTCCTTATACATAGAACACCGCTTCTCCTTATACATAGAACAACACCGCTCCTAATTATACATAGAACAACACCGCTCCTAATTATACAGAGAACAACACTACTCCTCCTTATACAGAGAACAACACTGCTCCTCCTTATACAGAGAACAACACTGCTCCTAATTATACATAGAACAATACTGCTCCTCCTTATACATAGAACAACACTGCTCCTAATTATACATAGAACAATACTGCTCCTCCTTATACATAGAACAATACTGCTCTTCCTTATACATAGAACAACACTGCTCCTCCTTATACATAGAACAACACTGCTCCTCCTTATACATAGAACAACACTGCTCCTAATTATACATAGAACAATACTGCTCCTCCTTATACATAGAACAACACTGCTCCTCCTTATATATAGAACAGCACTGCTCCTCCTTATACATAGAACAGCACTGCTCCTCCTTATACATAGAAGGATACTGCTCCTCCTTATACATAGAACAATACTGCTCCTCCTTATACATAGAACAATACTGCTCCTCCTTATACATAGAACAACACTGCTCCTCCTTATACATAGAACACTGCTCCTCCTTATACATAGAACAATACTGCTCCTCCTTATACATAGAACAACACTGCTCCTCCTTATACATAGAACAATACTGCTCCTCCTTATACATAGAACAACACTGCTCCTCCTTATACATAGAACAATACTGCTCCTCCTTATACATAGAACAACACTGCTCCTAATTATACATAGAACAATACTGCTCCTCCTTATACATAGAACAATACTGCTCCTAATTATACATAGAACAACACTGCTCCTCCTTATACATAGAACAACACTGCTCCTCCTTATACATAGAACAATACTGCTCCTAATTATACATAGAACAATACTGCTCCTCCTTATACATAGAACAACACTGCTCCTCCTTATACATAGAACAACACTGCTCCTCCTTATACATAGAACACTGCTCCTCCTTATGAGGCAAATGCCAGAGTTCAGTACAACAGCACATTTCAGCCTCATTATTACTGCAGAATACAGCCATTTTCAGTGTCACACCAGCACCATATTATCTCTCTGTAATGCCACAGAGTTTGAGCTTTATAATAACAATGCGGTATAACAGTATCCCTCCTTCTACAGAGTTGCTATAGTAATGCAGCTTAGCATATTCTTTTGTCACACTACAGGAGCTGCTGAGTACAGTTACTGTAGCAACAGAGCTGATGTCACTTCTCTTTACAGCAGTGTAGTAATTGCTGCAGCAGTGTATCATTCCTTAGCTCACTATCACATCCCTCCACCAATACAATACAGGAGCCACACTGACAATGCGACTCAGTATCATCTCTCTAACACAGTGCAGCAGCTACAGCAGCAAAGCCACTCAGTATCACATCCCTCCTCAGCACAGTGCAGGAGTTGCTACAGAACTGGAGCAAGGTGTCATCCAGCTGTTTTGCCATAATGCAGTAGCTGCTACAGTGACCATATATAATGCAGTAACTACTGCAGCACTAGAGTATACTATCATCTGTTTTTTTACCAGATTGCAGAGGTTGTTGTATTATCCCTTTCATCACAGTGCAGTAGCTGTAGCAGCAGAAGTTGGTATTATACTTCCCTGCAATATACTGCAGCAATGTTGCCTAGCTCTAGCCTTTCTTATTCCACTCCAATGCAAGTTGAAGGTTATGGTTGGGTATGATGGTAGCCATGTGCCAGGCAAGAGAAGAACAGATTAATATGGAGTAGTCTCTGCCCTGGAAACTGTGTCATGGGATGTGGAATGTCATCCCACTGGTGGAGAATGAGCCATAGCTTTAACAGGAGACTGAAAAGTACTAGCTTTGTATAGTTAGTCTTATCTCTACATATAGCATTGTTTCTGGAATGAGATTTCTTGATTGGGGGTGTTCATTCTCATTCTTTGGAATGGCTCCTCAGGAGGGACTTTAGATGGGTGTGTGGATACTCAGAAGCTCCCCAACTGGGTGTCATACAAGTGGAGTATGTATTGAACATACTGGAAATTATTAAGATACAACCAAACACCCTAATACTGGTTTGTTTCAACTACCCTGCCATTAATTGGGAAAACTACTCGGGTACCAACACCTTTGCCCAACGGTTCTTGGAATTCATAAATTACAATGCCCTGGATCAACTAATCCATAGTCACACCAGGGCTCAAATATCCTAGACGTGGTCATTACCAACATGGGAGATTGATGCTCCACACCAGTGGTCACCTCCTTGTTGGTCAGGTCTGATCATAAGCTAATCACCATTGACGTCCACATCCCACCCCCCCAGTAATGAAACCTCCATAAAAAACTTCTCCAAAGCCAACGTCATGCTGCTCAAGTCAGAAGTGACAAACTTCATGACATCCATGCTGACGGGAACTGAAAGTTTGATTGCTGAATCCTACACTAAGGTACTGTACGAGCACATCCACTTGTGCATTAATCATGCCATTCCAAATAAAACCAAGATGGTCTCCTCCAAAAAAAAGGAACCCAATTTGGTGGTCCCCTGCCATAAACAAACTATACAACAGAAGGAAGAAACTGTTGCAGAAAAGAGGAAAATCTCAGGATGCAAAAAACTCCCTTACCAGCCTCAGTAAGAAGCTGAGATCCCTCCTAAAATCTTCCAAAGCTAGTTACGAAAATAAAATTGCCAAAGATTCCAAGGACAACCACAAGGCATTCTACAGTTATGTCAAGAATCTAAATGGCAATGCTCAGATCTGCTCTGAGCTACAACAAAATGGCATTAAATATACTGATCCCAAGGATATTGCCACTATCCTGGCAGATCAATTCAGTGCCAACTTCACCCCCCTCTCACCCCCTAAAGGGCCCATCTCAATACCAAAAGATTTCCAAATTCCAGTCATCATGGTCACAAAGGCAAAAAATGCACTCTCCAAAGCTAAGAAGACAGCATCCATGGGACCAGATGACATCCCAGGCTGTGTACTACATGAAGTACAAAATTAATTGGCACCTCACCTAAGTGTCATGTTTAATCATAGCCTCACCTCAGGCTTCATGCCCAATGAGTGGCACACAGCTACAGTTATCCCACTCCACAAGGGGGGGGGAATCCACCTTAGATCTCGGGAACTATCGTGCCAGTAGTCTGATGAGCCTAATCTGCAAAGCCATGGAATGCATTATCATGGAACTTATAAACAAAGACATTGGCAACCTTCAAACACTGGACCCCACCCAGTTTGGTTTCATAAAGGGCCAATCTTGTCTCCTCAACATGACTGACGTCTTCGAATCAGTCTCCAGAGACATGGACAAGGGTAAGGCATTCCACATACCCTATATGGACCTTGCCAAGACCTTCAACACCATCCCCCACTCTGGAATCATAGATAAACTTACTAAGCTGGGCATTAATCACTACATCACTCGATGGGTTGCCAACTGGCTTACTGACAGAACCCACAGTGTAAAAGTAGCCAACTCAAAATCCAGCTCTAGACAAGTGACAAGCGGAGTACCTCAGGGTTCAGTCCTGGGACCGCTCTTGTTTGGCATCTACTTCTCTGAAGTACAGGCCAGCACTAAGGGACTCTGGCTGACAAAGTTCGCAGATGACTGCAAACTGGGAGCCATTACTGAATCCCCATGTGATGTGGATATTTTACAAAAGGGCCTTACAGAAACAGATGCTTGGTGCCAGAGCCATGGGCTCAAGCTCAATGCCAAGAAATGTATGGTTATCCCCCCTTTGGGAAAAAACAGGTACCCATGAATTACCACATAAGTGGGAGTACACTAAACACCAAAAGTCTGATAAGGGACTTAGGGACACAGGTGGACAGTGGTCTCATCTTCGATAACCACATAGCCACAACAGTCAGGAAATCCTTCTATGTGGCACACCTCATCACTAAGGGCTTTTCATCCAAAAAAAAGGAAGTTATTGTCCCACTGTACTCATCCTTCATTAGACCCATTATAGAGTGCAACTCCCAGTTTGATATGTACCTCACAAGACATCTGCAACAACTGGAAAGGCCACAGAAATACCTCACTAAAAGAATCACAGGCCTAAAGCAGATGCCCTATGCTGACCATCTAAAAAAACTCCAGCTATACTCTGTCGCATATCGCCTACTCAGAGGTGATCTCTGCTTAACATACAAGGCCATGTCAAACCCAGTGCTGTTGGACATGGTACACTTAAAGAAATCCTAATCCCTCAGAGCCACACACTCTGGGAATCTAAACCTGCTCATCACAATGAACAAAACATGCTGGAGGGATAGGTTCCTGACCCTGTACTTACTTATTACTCTGTAATAGACTGCCCATACATGTCAAGCTAAGCTCCTCTGGCCATCTTCAAAAGATACCTTGACGATTGGATGGGAGATAGGAAAGTCACCCTGAGGATCAAGTCAGTCACCCTGCTAGGGAGGGGACCAGGGGAAGTAAATATTGTGGGAAGAAATAGCCTGAGAATTGTTATGGCTAGGCTTGTATAGGCCCTAGGGCTAATAGCCTATTATACCATGACCCCCCATTAATATTCCAAAACGTGCATGCTGATTGGCCAGCGTGCACATTGTAAATCGACTTATACTAATGGAAAAAGGTCCGTCGCCCGCCCGGACTTTTCCATTAGTATAAGTCTCTAAACACTGTCTCGCTATGTTAAAAGAGTTTAACATAGCGACACAGGTTTAAAAAGATCGCAAGATCTCCATTGCTTTTTTAAAACTGTCTATGTTAAACTCCTTTAACATAGTGACACAGTGTAAAAAGCAACGGAGATCTTGCTTTCTCCGTTGCTTTTTAAATGGGTTTAACATAGCAAGACCGGAGATCTCCGTTGCTTATTTTAAACTTGTCTTGCTATTAAAACAAGATCTCCGTTACTATTCACTATGTTAAATGGGTTTAACATAGCGAGACAGCTTTAAAATAAGCAACGGACGTCTCGTTATGTTAAACCCATTTAACATAGCAAAACAGTAAAAAGCAACAGAGATCTTGCTTTCTCCATTACTTTTGGCCACAGCTCTGATGTACTGGCATGCGCAAGAACTGCAGCGGATGCCAGACAGCTGCGGAAGGGCAGCAAAGAGGCATTATACAATGCCATTATTTAAGAAAAGTAATTATTTATTTTCTTAAATAATGTCATAGTATAGTAGCAATAACCCACTTTTGGGTGTGGGTAATGCGGGATTTACCCATGGTTGTCTTCGCCCTCGGGACCAGACCATGCCAACCGTGGGTAAATCCCGCATTACCCACACCCAGGTGTGGGTTATTGCTATAGTACCAACCTATGAACGTATGATCAGTGAGTGTGTCTATCCAATATGACAGAGTTTCAGGCAGAAAAACATTGCTTGTGGTTTGTGTAGATGCACTAGATAGTTATTCAGAGAATTTACCCATCATGGACACCATGGGTACAGTGCTTGATGGGCATCTACTACTGACTATAATCCCACTGGACACTTCAATGCTGTTATGGGGAATGCTGAAGATACCTGGAGGGTCTGTGATTGGAAAACATAGGTTATCAGATCTAAACCATAGTGCATACTGCTATTAGATGTTTTTGGTAGTTATGGATTGCCATAACAAGCACCATGATCAGCCACAAAGCTGCTCATAGGTATGCACAGTACCAGAGGACTTTGCAACAAATGTCTATTATTAACTGTGTATTTGTGTCATCTGATCTGAGGCAAGATGTTTCAGATACTCGGCTGAAGACAATAGCTGAGCTGTCAGCTGATCATCAAATGGTGGTGAATTGGATCACGCAGATAAGATGAAGCTGAACAGACCTTGGAAACTCAAATGGGCAGTGAAGGTGCCCTGGGAATGCCTACCAAATACATCTGTACAGGAAGAATTCAACTCCCCACCTCTGTAAAAACTCCTTCCTTACCCTGGATGGGTCAGAGATATGGAGTCTGTATGGACCCAGTTTAAGGTGTCAGTAGTTAAAGTAGCACCAATTAGTTGTGGCTGAAAACTAACTAGTACGTGTAATAGTAGTAACCCTAGGACTCCACTTGTGGAGACTAGTTGTGATGGAAGCAGTACATTTTATATTTATTTTCTGGGCAAGGCTGCTGGGCAAAGTTTCTTTGCAGAAGAGGTCCAGGGAGAAAATCTCCATATTATATGCTGTATTCGTTCACATATACAGATTTCAACATGCAAATATATATACTTTTTAACATAAGTGTACCACATTGGATACACTATGAAGCCCAACATGTTTTCACTACATACACATTATAGAACATTTAATGTAAGATAACAGAGTGTGTGTGTGTGAGCCATGGATTTACTAGAATGTCATTTTGATCGACATCTCTTTAGTCAACAAAATTTCGTTGATTAGGCAGATTGGCAGGTGAGCAGAACTGCACAAATCAAGGGATTGGGGAATATGACTGTTCCCCGATATTCTGTGATTTCAGAGTGGGCATTTGCAATCAGTGGGCATGCACAACCATGTGGAGGTGCAGGGGGAAGGGTTGTCCCTGCAACAAGTAATGTTTTTTGTTCTGATTTTGCACAAGCCGAGGTTATTGCTTGGCAAACGCATAGTAGTATGTCAAAGCTGGCTTTGTCTATGTTTTGTGATCAGTGTTATAAACATAGACATTTGGGTCTTTCAATCTGCTTCAGTAGATCCCTGCATGTGTATATTACCATAAGAGTACCATATTACATACGTTTGTGTAAGAATCCAGTAGTACTTTAGTCAACAAAATTTCATTGATTAGGCAGATTGGCAGGTGAGCATACATTACAGAGTGCAGTTTATGGCCAAAACCCTCAGTAATATAGAGATATGTAAGTTTGTAAGCAGGCAATTCGCTAAGCATGTGCATGTTGTACACAAATACTTGTATGTTGTTGTTCTTTCGGCTTTTTCCGGTTAGGGGTCGCCACAGTGGACCTCCGGTCTGCTAATGATTGGCAGTTTTTTTTTATGGTGTCGACTTGCTAGCCCAATGCCCAACCCTCAACGAAGGCATGCCCATTCAACGCATGTCTTTCGAACGCCCAATCGACAACGGGGAGGACATGCAGACTCCACACAGAAGGCACTCCCAACCCAAGCCGAGAATCAAACAGGAGAACCTCTTGCTGTGAGGCAACAGCTCTACTGCTGCACCACCGAGGAAGTAGTACATACTTAAAATATAATCTCAGGGATTATAAGAGCAGAGTTTGCAATTTTTCTGGCACTTATTTAGCTTTATGGAGAAGAAAGACACTTAGTGTGTGAGGTACAGGGGCAGGATTACTGTTACTACATACATTTTTTAAGGTTTTAAATAATGGAGGACATAATGATGAAATGATAGTTTTGGTTCTCGAGACCATTCAGTGAGAGTTCCAAACTGAAAAAATAAATGCGAGCCACAACAGCATAGTGCAAAACTCAGTGTTACACTTAAAAAGTGTTTTTGTAAGGGCAGTCCCCACACCCCTGATGACCCTCCCCAGACCCTCTTTGCTTCTATATTCTAATTCTATGATCTTTGTACCTCAGAAATGAGGGAATAATCTGAGATGCAGCAAATTCAAAGTATATATTTCCCTGTAATTAAGTTTTAACTCGTACTGCTCCAAGTATCATATTTAAGGCTCTTGACCATAAAATGGGAACTTGATATTTTGCATATCTTCCCTGCACATTATACTGCAGGGATCACTGCAGAATTTGAGTTCATCAGTATCATTTCTTTCTACAGCACAATGACACTACTCTGGTAGTGCAGCCCACCATTTTATCCTGAATTTAGTGCAGCAAAGGTGCCCAACAGTGTCTCTACTGAATTCAGTGCACTACAGGGATCATTACATGCCAGCTGCAAAAACACTCACACCTAACCCCATTTTCTTAATTGCAATATACTGTTAATAGTTACTGTAGAGTAACAATTGCACCCACACTCCGTTCGCTGCACTAAGTGTAAGGATTCACTTGCTGCTCCACAATTCCTTACAAAACACTTCTTTATTTGATAAAATGAATGAGTATAAGGGTTAAGCGCTTTCATCCACATCAAAGTAGACTTCTTCAGAACATTTCCATTTGTTAAATGCTTGATTATATATATACGCTACTAACCAATCCTGTCAGTCCAGTAATATACATCAATAAAACAATTAAATATTTAAAGTCCTCAGTGCTCAAGTATTACTACACATTGTGTGCTGAACCTTTACGTTATAATATACTTTAAAACAGTACTGCACTATTAAAACATAATTTAACCATTATTAAACAGCTTGACTCTACTTATAAATACATATACAGCATGGTTAATACCTAACTGGACCTTGTTTTAAGTACCAAAACATTTAAAAACATTTAAAAAGGAAACATTTAGAAAGTATATTTTGTCTGATCAATCATGGGTTGTCTGTATAAAACTTGTAATGTCATACTACTACAATGAATTGTATTTGTTTGAATAATGTATATATTTAATGTGTATTCTCTAAAATAAGCTTGATGGAAATACTCTTGTTTAACCCAGGGTAAACTGATGCATTTAACAAATGTTTTGGTACTTAAAACAAGGTCCAATTAGGTATTAACCATGCTGTATATGTATTTATAAGTAGAGTCAAGCTGTTTAATAATGGTTAAATTATGTTTTAATAGTGCAGTACTGTTTTAAAGTATATTATAACGTAAAGGGTCAGCACACAATGTGTAGTAATACGAAGAAAAATACTTGAGCACTGAGCACTTTAAATATTTAATTGTTTTATTGATGTATATTAGTGGATTGACAGGATTGGTTAGTAGTATATATATATATATATATATATATATATATATATATATATATATATATATATAATCAAGCATTTAACAAATGGAAATGTTTTGAAGAAGTCTACTTTGATGTACATGAAAGCGCTTTACCTTATACTCATTCGTTTTATCAAATGAAGTGTTTTGTAAGGAATTGTGGCGAAGCAAGTGAATCCTTATACTTAGTGCAGCGAACGGAGTGTGGGTGCAATTGTTTTACTGTGTGGACTTTCGCTGACAGAGGTATTTTTTATTAGTTACTGTAGTGTGGGAACCCAATAACATCTCTGCAGAGTACATCACATTACAAGGATGCAGCAGTGTGAGAGAATGACTGTACATCCCCTTAGTACATATGTATATATATATATATATATATATATATATATATATATATATATATATATATATATATATATATATATATATATATATATACAAATCATCTGTGAGCAGTATTGGAAACAGATTGCTTGTCTTCCTTGCAGAGCACCTGAAGGGATCACAGAAGCACTGGAAGTCTGCAGTTTTTATCTCCAAATGCAGCTTACTGCTCAGCAATAACTGTTATGATTTTTGTCTTTTTTAGCCAAATGTGTTGATTTTGATATACAACATGGAATAACAGTACAATATCACATCATGCTACTAGTGAGCAGTGAATATAGTTGGTTAAGAGGATTCTGAAATATTTTGTAATGTTAACTGACTAGTCATTTTTGGACAACTGTTTTGTCTTTTGATTTAAAACCAGAATCTTAATACTTGTTAGTAAAATTGATTGGATACAGCAGGTTATGCTTGGCCCGAGCATCTAAATCACCAGACTGCCCACCCTCCCCTGCCAAAAAAAAAAAAAATCAAGTTACGACTGTGAGAAAAGCAGTTTCTCTGTCCTTCTGTTACATGTGCAACTGAAGCAGCGGACTTTGTCTGAACTGAATTGTATCCAACACAATGTTTCAACAATTAGAACAGAATGTGTAGACTATAATGGAGATACACCAAATAAAGGACTATATTTAAATGTATGCTTATAGCATACCTTAATTGGCACAATGTTAGCTAGGTAGCAATTTTGCCAAGTTTATTTATGAAACTGTTTACGTTTGGCAACAGTTTGAGATACCTTTCTTAAAGGCAGCACTTACTAATTGCAATACTTAAGCTCAGAGCTGCCTCAGCTTCAGCTGCCTGCAACCAATGGCTGTGCAGGGGCGTTGACTTGGCAGGGGGACTCTGGGCTCCAGTTATTCTGTTTCTCACTGTGATTCTGACATCTTAAAAATAACTACAGCATTAGCTCAAACCTTACTCCACCCCATGACGTCCCTTGAGAACCTCTAGATGACGTGAAATAATCTCTTTCATTTGCAACAGACGTGCAATGACCTTACTAGTTCATAGACTATGGTCTGTGATCTGTGCGTTGTGGATCTCTATAGAGCCAGTAGCACCACACTGTACAAATCATATGGGGCTGCAAAATCCAGCCCTTGCAGAGTTCAAAGCAGCTAATTCACCAGTTTCTATAAAGTAAACTGCTTATTGTATGCATTGCAGGTTGCATCATAGTGGATAAAAAAGTCAAAGCTAAAATTTCTTGCGACACTGAAATGATGCCTTTGTTCTATTCCTTTTCTGTGTCATACCTGGAAATGGCCATTGACTCATAGTACCTTTCCCCACTTACCTTTTAGAGATTTCAGTAAATGAAAACTCAGCAAACAATAATTCCAGCCTGTGTGATTTTATTATATTACAGCTTTTAGAACTGGAACTCCACTGTCAGTAAATGGACTTTGATGTTGCTGTTAGTCATCTGACTTCAGGTTCAGAAAGTAATTTTCTTTTTCCCAGAAGCTTATCTGGCAAAAGCTCTTTGAGAGAAGCACTTAAGCTCTGCTAGCCTTGTGTAAGTCTGCCTTAATTACTCGTGATCTGTTGGCTTTTACTATTGAAGTCGACATGGTTTTACTAGGGGCTAAAGCTGGAGGTTTCGCTTAAACAGGCCGACAGGATGCATTGCTTTGTATTAATGCATAGCAACGAACAGAAACCTCTCTGTATTGCCTTTAAAAAATGAAAAACGCTGCAATCTGTATGTGAAGATCACATGACAGACCAAGCTGCCTGACATACCAGCCCTATCTATAGCCGTTACAGTGATCATTGATAAGCCTTCTTTCTAGATGGTTATCCCCAGTCACATGACATCCTGGGTTTTATGAACCAGAGTGGCACGGTGGCAGGAATATTCACTGAAATGCATGAAGTGGCAGAAAAGAAGGATATTTCCACAAGCTTTTCTTTTCAGTGTTACACTTAAGATTCCTATTTTTATTGTCATGAAATTTAACAGTGAATTTGAATACCTAGCTTACTTACGTAATTATTTTGCAGAAGAGTAGTGGAAACCAGGATAAGGCCCACTGCCATTTTCATAACAAATAAGTCATTAAGTAAAAATGAATAAGATGCATGACCAACTCATACACAGCTCATAGAAAACAAATAGTGCTAGTAGAGCCACTGTTTGAAAACAAGCAGGACATACTGTATAGTCAAATCAAATTTCAGCAAACCAGACCAGTTTCAAACCTATTCTCAGAAAAGTAAATTTATCAAAAATCATAGCTCTTCTAACATTCAGGTGTGAGATATCTGATCAAGTATGCTGAAAATTTCAGCATCTGTGTGCATGTCTGGTCATCAATGATAGCTGCAGAAAATGGTCAGTGAGACTGTAACAGCACTGGATGGGGATGGGGTTACTGCTTCACATAAACTACTACCACATCACAGCACCCATTATCAATGACGAAGGGAAGGAGCTGCCTGCTGGACCAAAACAATTAGTATACGCAGGAAAGGGAAAGTAGGGGCTAATACCATGGGGCAAATCTACCCATTTTAATAAGGAAAATAAAACGTGGATGGAGGTGTCTTGAACAGCAGGTATGGAGAGGTCAGGTGGTACTGTAGTGGTTGCAAAAGTGAGCTCTTAGACAATAATCGATAATGCAGAGAAGCTCATCTGTTTATAATGGTTGAGCCCACAATGTTAGTGAGGTCAAACATTTGAACATCCTCTCAGCCTCTCTCTCAGATATGAAGGCAAACATTAAAGAAGTTTACTAAGTATACCCCTGACAAAAAGGCAGACAGAAGGACATGACAGAAATCTCATGCAAGGGAATCAAAAGTGTGCAAAAATGTAACATCTTATGGAAGAAAGGTTAAGCAAGAAGAGAAAGATACAATTTTAGTAATGGATAGCTCAGTTTCAATGTGCAGAAGCACAAGATGTAGTGAATGTATGGAATAGCCTTCTTCAGGAGGCCATGACTTCAAAAACAGGGTATTCCAGACTGCATGGGTCATAGGGTTTTACTAACCTTATGGCCAAAAGAGACCATCAAGAAGGCACATCACCCAGCACTGGCGTGAAACTACAGTGTTCCCATCAATTAGACTTTATCCACATATTCCTGGTGAGGATGTGTCATCCATCCAGCCAGCCAGCATGTTTTTTATGATTACTGAGGAAGTATTATGCTTGATAGGCAAGGGCAGCCTATTACAAAAATGGGATATATATATATATATATATATATATATATATATATATATATATATATATATATATATATATATATATAGTCTTGTTGATGTGTTATTGTAGGTTTAAGCCTGTAGAATGGATGTTTGCTTTACGACTTGTTCTATTTAGCTGTAGGAGTTCAAAGAGTGCTGGGTCATTCATCGCATGGAGATCTAAGTAGATATCACATCTCAGGAGCCTGTGTGACACTGAGTATAGTGACAGAGCTTTTAGTCTTTTAGAGTAGCTAAGGGTACTGAGATGTCAGATCTTTTTGGTGAGGAAACATTGAGGTCTCTCAAGCCTGTTTAGGTGTTTGCTGGGGTACATGCCAATGGGGTGCACTATATTCAGTGATGGACAGACCTAATAAGGAATGAATAAATTGGGATTATAGCATCTATGGAACAAGAGGAGATACCGTGAAGGATGCACTGTGCAAGGTAGAAGAATTTTCTAACCACCACAGAGATATGGAGGTCAAGGGTAGTCTGTTATCAACATATATATCAAAGTCCTTTATAACATTCCACTTAAATTTGATGGTTATCTATATGATAAACAATAATGTTGCTAAATTTACCAAAGGAAACAGTTGCATTTCTTGGTGTCAAGGGTTAACCCATGGTGAATACATAGAGCATTTGTTTTGTCCAGCCCATGTTGGAGAATGTGTGTATCAGAATGGAATGTGATAACAGCCACCAGAGTAGAGAGAGTTTGTCAATGATTCAAGCCTGGGAGATAGTGTCAAAGGCCTTGGCAAGGTCTAGATAGTGTGGACTGTATGGCCCTTTTCCATGGCAACAGTAATGCTTTCAAAGGACTCAACCATACTATCCAATCACAATCTATCTTTTACAAAGTCAAACCGATGTGTATCCAGAGAGATACAAGGTCACCTACATCACTGTTTACCTGTGCAGCTACAATCCATTCCAAAGCCATGCAAATAATACTAGTGGCACTAATAGGCCTGTAATTCCCAGGCTTAGTTGAGGGACCACCTTTATGCAAGGACACCACAAATGCCATCCTCCACTCTGTGAACATAAACAGTGGAGAGACTCAAGTTGAAGAGCTGATAAAAGGGTTTTGCTAAGTTGGACTTTATGCTTCTCAGCAGGCATCCAGGGATGTTGTCAGGATCCATGTAAGTGGTGGTTTTAATTTTGGAAAGTGCCAAAAGGACTGGTTACAAATTGATCTCAGGAGGGCAAGTATGAGGGGGGAATGGAGGGGAGAGAGACGTGATGGTAGGTACAGTGAAGCTGGAAGACGATTTGTCCTCAATAATATTGAAAATGCCCCTGGGAGTCAGAGAAGGTGGTACTGATAGAGACAAGTTCAGTAGAGAACTGTACATTACTTCTGATCTTCTTGGTATAGCTTAAGAAGGCCTTATTTAATTTATTTTATTTACTTATTTATTGGGATTCGACTACCAGGAAAGTCCATCTGGGCAGGATTCCAGTTGCAGCGAAGGCCCAAGAAGAAAAGTTCCAAAGTATTACAAAACATTTTAGAAACAATAATTTTACAGTCTGTAAAAATACAAAAAAAAACTACAGTTTAAATAATTATACCAAATTAGACAGGATAGGAAAACATGATTTAAGAATAGATAAAAATTATATAACAATGATTTAATAGAGAAATGTTTGCCCGTTTATAGAGAAATTAAAGGCAAGTTAGCATAATACAAATGTGAACTGCAATATGAAGTGAGAGAAAAGTAGCTTCATGGTACATTTAGAGAGAAAGCCAGTGGAGAGAAATTGTTAGAAGTAAGGAAGTGAGTGAAGAAGGGAGAGCAGTAAGGTATGAACAGGTATTTGTTCACATTTAGGGATACAGTTTATCCAGAAGCTGAGCAAGAACAGAGCCAGCTTATGGTAATCTTTTGAATTAGTCACACTCGTAAGTTCATAGTTTGCCTTGCAATTCCTAATGGTAAGTTTGAGAGAACTATTGGGATTTCTATTAGAGTTTGGTGATGCGGTAGTTCCACTATATGAATTTATTTCAAAACCTTGCCATTATGCCTGCTCTGAACTGGTACTGATGCCTTAAATCTTCTATCCAAGAGGGAGTGAATAAATATCCAAGAGGGAGTGAAATTCTGAGCAGTAAACAGCAGCCGCAGTTAAAATTTGTTGGGGAGCTAATCCATTACTGATAGATAGTAAGATCAATAAATAGTAAATAATTGGTCTTGGAGTAATCACTTAATATAGAAGAGTTATGTGACACTTCATATGCAAAAATGGGAAAAGGGGGTTGTGGAAGGATGGACTGATCAGGCACAATAAGCTTCCATAGAGAAGATCACAGCGAGATGGTCATATTTGGCTAGGTAGGGTGTAACAAGCAGGCTGGTACAGCTAGGAGAAATACTTACCAGGAAAGGATGAAGAAGATTAACCTGGCGGGTTTAGGGACAATTTCATCAAGTGTTTTGGCATTTACAAAGTCCAAACATTTCTAAGTGTATTTGTTGGTAGTGAATGTCTGCTAGTTAAATGTGGAAAGTCACACATAAGAAATGTTTGGTTTGACTGCTAACTTTTGTAACTGGTTAAGGTACTGTGCATGCCCAGAAGAGGTCACAGACAAGGAAATATAGTTGGATATAATGTGGTTATTGACTTTATTGAGTGCAGCTAAGACTTGCACTAGTTCTGTATTTGTATTTTATGAAATTTGGTGGCAAACAATGGAAATGTGAATAAATACAGATACTCCCTCACAGGTGCTGGTGGATCTGAATGCATGATGGGCATTGCACCCTGGAATGCAAGGAATGCTTCCACTGCAATGGAACCAAGTTTCTATAATTACACAAATGTTGATGTCCTAGATGTTAATTAAGGCCTCAAGTTCAGAAATGTTGTTGCAGCAGTGCTATTTTGATACTGTCTGGATTGCAGTTTACTATGTTGGGATATCTATCAAATGAACTTTGCCTAAAAAGGCACTATGGAGGAAGCAATGTTTTTAGCCAGTATGCAAAAACAAGGGGCAAAAGATGCAGGCCATACCTGGCAGAGCAAGTGGGTCGAATTATCATTTCATTCCATGCAGATACATACTGGATCTCCCTAGAATGACACCAATTTACTAGCAAATAACTGAGGTTGATTATTTTATCATTGAATTTAGGCATCATTCATGGTGAATGTAGAATACTGCTCAATGCCAGAGCCTTGCTGTCTTGAAAGACATGACCAGAGAAGTTCAGCAATCTCTGTCTGCCTTGCCCCCAGGGTAGAATACCTCTCAACTGTACAGATTTTCGCAGAATGTCCAGATTTTTGCCTTATATTTTTGGCTTGTTCCTCAAAATTTGTGATTGTCTTTCAAATCATTGAGGAATTAAATCACTAAATACTACTAAATGACAGACATTTGAGTTTCAGACTTCATATCCTTCAGAAAAATATATAATAACGTTAAAACTGTCATTCTAGCAACATTCTAAGTTTATAGGAACAATATTTAAAATCTGTTCCTATTTTTGGGTCTTTGTCCCCCCATTATTTCTGGTTTTGTCCAGATTTCTTGTTCTGAGAAGTTGAGAGGTATAAGAATGCCCAAGATCATTCACTCCCACATGGACAACTGCAATGTTGTATCTGTATCTGGGAGATGCAGAGACGCAAGGGCCCTAGTGACATCCCTAATCCTTGCACGAGAAAGGCTACTAACTGCCACCTCATTCTTAGCCAACATAGTAAGTGCTGGATCTATACATCTTACAATGAAGTCACCAATAACCAAGACACTTTTGGGACATGCTATATGCATATGGGGCCTTAATGGTTCAGGCTTGCAGCACAGGTGACCCCCCCCCCATAAGAGCAGGTGTAGGTGCACATTTGGGTATGGTATTAATATTTAGGGCTGGTGGTTGGGTTAAGCTAGCAGGACATCTTGGAAGCCTAGAGGGCTTAGGCAAGGATTTCCTTACTACCCCAGCATATGTGGAAATAATATTTTAGTGATGTGGTTGTGCAGTAAGGTTGTGTTGTAGTTTACGGACAGTGATAAGGCAAAGGCATAAGGCATCTCTTGTGCAGAAAAGGAAATTACACTATTGGCAGCAATCCATTAAGAAGTGGGAAAGTACAGTTGTGTACACTTACCATAAATGTAGATGTTAGAGTGTATTCATTGTTACAGTCATTACATTTAGGTAATCTGCTGGCAGGTTGCCCTCAGTCGGCCTAAATTCCAAAGTCTTGGGTCCTGCGTCAGTTGTGGTCTCTTCTTCCATGACGTCAGGTCATCAGGGGTATAAAACAGGCAGCCAATGCCATTTTCTTTAGTTTTTCTTGCCCCAGATGTCAGGTACCCCCCAAAAAGTAGCAAATATATATATATATATATATATATATATATATATATATATATGAATACTATATATACATGCATCAATACAAACTTTACCTTCATCTACAAGCAAATACACCACATAGGTTGTAGAAGATAGAGAAGGAAGATAAACTCCAGAATGAAAGGGGGATGGCAAGTGGGTAACCTGGACTGCAACAGTGAATACACTCTAACATCTACATTTATGGTAAGTGTACACAACTGTACTATGTTCTTCGTGTTTCACTGTTGCAGTCATTACATTTGGGTAGAATCCCAAAGCTATGGATGGGAGGCTGGAGCTAGCAGTGGCAAAGCCTGCCCTGGACTTAGAGTAGAGAGGCAAATGATAATGCTTTGTAAAAATGTGAACAGAACTCCAAGTAGCAGCCTCTAGAATGTCTTTGGTTGGTACTCCTCTGAGAAAGGCTGCAGATGTAGCTGCAGCTCTGGTGGAATGAGACCTAATGCCCTTGGGCACAGGTTTGCCATGGTGTAAGTTGCAGAAACGAATGCAGTGGCTTATCCACTTTAAAATAGTCTGCTTTGAAATAGCCTTCCCTTCTGATCCGGCAGCATATGTCACTAGTAATTGCTCAGTTTTTCTTAGAGCTTTAATCCTGCTCAAGTAGAATCTTGGCTGTCTGTGTACGTCCAAGGAATGCAGAATTCTCTCCCCCTTGTTCTGCAGATTTGGATAAAAGGTTGGCAGATGAATAGTTTGGTTAAGAGCCACACTGGAAACCACCTTAGGCATAAATAAAGGATTGGTCCTCAGAGACACCCTGTCTGGGTAAAAAATGATAAAAGGCTCCACAGCCATGAGGGCCTGTAGCTCTGAGACTCTTCTTGCTGAAGTAATTGCTAGGAGCAGAGCTGTTTTCCATGATAAGAACTTTATATCTGCAGTAGCAGTTGGTTCAAATGGAGGCACTGTGAGCTTTTCCAACACATAATTGAGGTCCCATGCAGGTAATGGTGATCTTCTGGGAGGCCTTAAATTTTTGGCTCCCCTAAGATACTGCTTTAGTAAAGGATGAGAAAAGATTGGTGGCTCTGTATTGTAATGAGCCGAAATGGCAGAGGCATGGATTTTTATTGAAGAGAAAGATAGGCCTTTGTCAAGCATCTCAGTCAAGTATTGTAATACCCAAGGAATATTTGGTTCTGCTGTATCACTTCCTTGTGCTTGATTCCAAGCACAGAATCTCTTCCATTTGTCAGCATAAGATTTTCTAGTACTAGGCCTTCTGGCTTCCAAAATGACATCCATCACAGCTTTACTGAGAGGTGTTGTTTGCATACATAACTACATGATCAGCCATGCTGCCAGGTTCAGTGTTTGGAGTCGATTGTGCAGGATCTGATTGTTTTGCTGGGACAGTAGTTGAGGTCTTTGAGGTAAGGTCCAAGCTAGGTATTGAGACAAGTTCCTTAAGATTGGGTACCAGTATTGGCGGGGCCAGTCTGGGGCAATTAGTATCATCTTTGTTTTCTCTTGTCTGACTTTTAGTAGGACCCTGGGAAGAAGAGGCAGAGAAGAAAAGGCTTAAACTGATAGGTTTTTCCAACTGAAGGATAGGGCGTCCATTTTCCATGCTTGTCTGTGATAAGTCCTTGTGCAGAATCTTTTCAATTGATAATTTTGAGAAGAGGCAAATAGATATATTTCCGGGCTCCCCCATTTCTTTGTTATCATGCTGAAGACTTGTGGATCTAGTTTCCACTCATGAGGGTCCAAAAGGTTTCTGCTTAAATTGTCTGCCAGAGTATTTTGTTTTCCTGGCAGGAACTGAGCTTGAAGATGTATTTGGTAAGTCAAAGCTGTGTCCCACAGTGCCATGGCTAATCTGCAAAGAGGGTATGAGTGCGTGCCCCCCTGCTTGTTTATATACCACATAACAGTGGTGTTGTCTGTCTTTATCAGAAGTTCTCCTGGATGAAGTAAGTCCTTGAAGGCTGTCAGGGCATTTCGAACAGCTAGCATCTCTTTTTGGTTGATATGCAGATGCATTTGTTTTGGGGTCCATATGCCCTGAATGCATCTTCCCACCAGGTGGGCCCCCCATGCATAATCTAATGCATCTGTTGTTAAGGTTTGGCTGGCAGGGGGTAGAGTGAAGGCCAGTCCCATGTTTTGGTGACATGCCTTTGCCCACCATAGAAACTCCTGTTGTAGGCAGGGAATGAGAAGAATCATTGTTTCCAGAATGTGACAATGTTGACTCCATAAACTTTTTAGGTACCACTGAAGTTTCCTCATATGCAGTCTTGAATATGGAATCAGTAGGATGCAGGATGCCATGAAGCCCAAAGCCTGCAGAGTTTGTCTTGCAGATAACTGGGTTTTTGTTGCCATAAGTTTGAAGTAAGTAGTCAGTTGCCCTTGTTTGACTGGTGTGAGGAAAGCCATCTGGGCAGTTGTTTTCAAGCTTGCACCCAGGAATGTTATCTTTTGAGAGGGTACCAGCTGTGATTTCATTTTGTTTAGTGTGTACCCTAGGCATGGTAGAAGCCTTTTCACAAACACCAAGTGTTGAAAAAGTATGTCCTTGTTCTCTGCTTGAATGAGACAGTCGTCCAAGTAAGGATATGTTTGTATATTTCTTTGTCTGCAAAAAGCAATTACTGGTGCCAGGCACTTTGTAAATAACCTGGGCACAGTAGATAAGCCAAAGGGCAGTGCAGAGAATTAGTAATGCATTAAGCCAGCCTTGAAACCGAGGTATCTTCTGCACGATTCCCTTATTGGGACATGCAGGTATGCCTCTTTTAGGTCTAATGTCACCAGCCAAGCATTCTTGCCCAGCATGGGCAGAAGCTGTTGCAAAGTCAGCATTTTGAATTTTGGAATGTCCAGGTATGTGTTCAAAATTGATAAATCCAGTATTGGCCACCAGGTCTTGTCCTTTCTGGGTACCAAGAACAGTCTTGAGTAAAAACCTTGTCCTTTTTCCTGTTCTGGTACTGGCTGAATAGCCCCCATATCCATGAGGGATGTAACCTGTTTCTGTGCCTCTGCCCATTGATTTTTTGGCAGATCCGGCCAACCGTTTGCCCTTGGCAGAGTATGGAAATGGAATCTGTATCCCTGTGATACTATGTTTAGCACCCACTTGTCCTGGGTTATTAACTGCCAATTTTGAGCAAAAGGTGCTAATTTTCCCCCTAAGGGTGCTGCCAAAAACTAAGTGCTTGGTGAAGGCAGAGGGAAGTCATTGGGACTGTTTTCTGTAGGGTTGTGCTTTATCTCCTCCAGATTTGGAGGTAGAAGCACCCCATTGCTTTGACTTGTAAGAATCTTGTGCCTGGTATCTGGAACCCTTAGGGCATCTGGATTTGCCCCTTTGAGCTCTGTCGGTCACAGTAAAGGACCAATTTTTTGTAGGCCAGTGTCTACTGAATCTTGGTGGCTGCACTTGTAAGAAGTCTTTCACAGTTTGCATAGACTTAGCTTTGTCTTCCATTTTCTTTAAAACCTCTTCTGCCTTAATACCAGAGTATCATGCTGTAAAGGTGCATCCAGTAATTTAATCACAGATCCAGTAACTGCGGCCCTGCAGGAGGCCTCTAAGGAATCAAAACCACATTGCAAAGTATGCTTTCCAACTTGTTCAGCTGCATGCAATAATTCCTGCAATTCTTTCTTTTCTGCACATTCAGAAATCATCATTTTATGTTTCAGCAATCCCATAACATGTTGTTGATACTTGAGCATATGAAACTGGCAGTTAAGGCCCTAATTGCCAAGGTTGCAGATGTATAAACCTTCTTTCCCCATCTATCCAGTGCCCTTGAATCTGTCAGGGGGGGTAGGAT
The DNA here is from genome assembly GCF_019279795.1 of Protopterus annectens. Lineage (NCBI taxonomy): Eukaryota > Metazoa > Chordata > Ceratodontiformes > Protopteridae > Protopterus > Protopterus annectens. Next base: position 224,626,598 of record NC_056747.1, on the reverse strand, counting down.
TTTTTGTTGTTGAGGCCTTAACTCCTTTTGGACCCTGTGAAATAGTTTCAGGGTCAGCAGCAGGGTTTCTAAATAAAAATGTGTGTGAGTCAGGGACCATGTAACATCTGTCAGGCTTGCTGGGAGCCGGAGGTAAGGAGTCAGGAGTCAAGTCTGACTCCGAAAACACATCATCCACAATGTCTAAAACAGGGGGTATGGTTAAAGGCCTGTGCTGAGGGAGAAGAAGGAAATCCCTGAGCCTCTTTTTTGATTCTGAGAAGTCTTGACTCTCCGAGTGAAATTGCTCCCTCAAAGTATGCAAGGTTTCTCCAAATGAACAATCCTCAGGAGGTGATGCAGATGGGATAGACTCCTCTGCATCAGAATCCTCATAGGGAGGTATAGATAATTCCTGATCAGAACAGGAATCAGAAGAACTAGAAACCTGATCTGAAAATTCATAATCAGTGCCTTGCCTAGGCCTCTTATCAAGGTAATAAGGTCTTCAGCCATTTTGATGATCTGGATTTTAGGCATAGCGGCCTGCGCACATGGCTCATGCATTTTTTTTAGCTTTAGAAGTTGCTTTTGTCTTTGGTTTTGCAGCTGTCGTTGGTTTTATATAAAAATGTTGAGGCCTGAATACACCCTCAGAAGCCCATGCCTGCTCAGCGGCTCTGGACCCATCCGAGGGAGGTACATCCGTGGGTCCAATACTAAGTATCTTGCGGTATGCTGGACTCCACATGAGTCTCGGTAGGGGCCTGCGACTCAAAAATAGCAGGTATCAGGGGCTGCGAAGGTGCCTCAATGAGTACCGGCAAATGACTTGGGAGAAGCTTTGTTGTCGGTTTTGGACCTCGACTGTCTGTCTCTGTCCTTTTCTTTGTGTTTTTTGTGTACTCTGGTAGTTGGATTGCTATCCAACAACATTTCTGGGTAGTTAAATCTGTTTCCAAAATATTTTGAGGCAAAAATATACCGATGCTTAATAGTGCGTTGGTTAAATCTAGCACAAAACCGACAACCAGGCACATTGTGATTAGGGCCTAGGCAAAGAATACAGTATAAATGGAAATCCTTATGAGGTATTTGCTTCCTACAAGTAATACAATTAACTTTTTCTGACATCGGTATGGAGCAAGAAAAAAGTTTCCCCAATGGGATACTTAGCTTTAGTGAAGACTTCGGTTCTGAAACTCGAAAATTTCAGGAGTTGGCCGAACAGCACTTACGAAATGCTTCTGCTTTGGGCACCACATGGCAAGAAAGACTGGAGAAAATGGCGTCGGCTGCCTGTTTTATACCCCTGATGACCTGATGTCATGGAAGAAGAGACAGCAACCGACGCAGGACCCAAAACTTTGGAATTCAGGCCGACTGAGGGCAACTTGCCAGCAGATTACCCAAATGTAATGACTGCAACAGTGAAACACGAAGAACATTGGGCAGGCTAGATAAGCTAAACTGGCCTTATCTGCCATGCACGTCTATGTTCTTATGCATAATTTAACAACCTTATTGCAATTCTGTTATATTTGTAGAGATTTTTTTCCTGACATATCTTTATAAACCTTTTGAAGAATAGGTATTTTGATTTATATTCTAGCAGATGGCACAAAGGGTTAAGGTGCTTTAAATGAGGTGTTTCCTGTGGTTAGGTAATCCCGGGTTTGATTTCCTCAGCTTCCTTTGCCTAGGTTTGGGACTCTGGACAAGTCACTTATCCAGACAGAGCTCCAGGGCAGCATCTGGAAAAGGTCTATGTAGCCAGGTCAACAAATACACATCAAAGAAAATAACATTTTATGTCACTTCATTTTCCAGAGCCACAAAATAACATGAGAGGTAGATTATCATGACAATTACATACAGATACTATACTTTGTGCTGTTTGTAAGGTATGCAAATGACTGATACAGTTCTTTTTTCCAAGAAAAAAAAATAAATAAAACTGTAATACTGATGGAGAACACGGGTGTCAAGCACACTATCAGGATTTGAGGCATTCTAAAAAATATATTTATTTTTATATGTTAATAAAATTACATCTGCCAAAGTCATTCCCATTTAAACGTAATAAACTGCAAAATTATATTGCCAAAGCAATTCATTTGGCTATAAAGTGCAACCTGTAATGTGCCTAACAGTCTTACTCAAACATTGAAACTAAATTAGTACCTTCCATTATATTTACTCGCACTGTATTTCATATACTTGTGCTTTCTACATAATAAATGACTAACTGTATTGTGTTCTGCTTAATTGCATCACGCTGTATTTACCTGATCTCTGAGCTTAGGATTTTGCTAAAAAGGGTAAAAAAAACAGCCTTCCTTACCTGGTCAACAAACAATAAATGAATTAATAAATATTTAATTTCTGCTTTAAAAGGTATGTTTATTCCAGAAGTTGTCCAAAGTGTGGTTCATCTTCCACTGTTACAGCTAACTTATAAATTTTCATTTACATTTGTGGGTGCGGTCACATAAAACATCTGTTGAAATACATATTCTTATCTGGATGCACAAGCCCTTAACTAATATTAATAAAACTATACCACTGACACTTTCAATGTTGAGAAGTGACTGCTTGCAGGTGCCTTTTTCTGCTATAGTAACATTTTTTCCATTTTGCACTGACATGTCTGCCAAAGTCAGATTCCTTCTGGACACCATGTTCTGTTTCCATCTGTCAGGAATATATACAGTCCAATTTCTTCATGTGACCATTAAGTATCCAATTTTTTTTCCACAATACTTTAAGCAAATATCTCCCCTCCCAACCATGTCCTCCTAACATTTCTTTACTTTCAAACTGTCCTAAAAATCAGTCTTGAAAGTTGATATTATTGCAGACGCACAAACACAGTTACTTGAAAGGCCCTATAACTGATTTGTCCAGGCTGCAAATTCCTGGGATAAATTATGTTTGTGACTTCTGTCAGTGCTGCTGACTGGACCATGTAACTTGAAATGATTGTGTAACTCACACAACTGAGCTCTGTGCTTAAGACACCATATAGTAGATACATATATTTTTACCTTGTATTATACCCTAGTTTGTGGATTAAAATGAGCTACTAGTAGCCTAAATTATCCACCAAGTTACCAAGTAAAACTGAACTGACTATAAATGTTGAAATGTTTAACCACTTTGCCTTTATATTTTGGGGGATTATCTAAAATCATGGTATCATTATGGCAACGTGGATAGCAGGTTTGGTTCTAGACTGGATATTTTGTGAGGGGAGTCTGCATGTTTCTCTTCTATCAGCATGGGTTAGTCAGAGCTCTAAATTTCTGTCGCATCCCAAAGCATACTGGTATGTGATGATCCAGCTACCAAACTAGGTGTGCATGAACTGTAGGTGCATTTTTGCTAGTTTGTGTTTCTATGAGAGAGAGAGAGAGAGAGAGAGAGTGGGGGTACACGAGCATGCTTATCCTGCAATGTATTAACATTCCATGCAAGATTTTCCCCTCAGACATGTGCTCATTGATGGCTTTTTCATGATGACATGATAGGCTTTTTCATCCCCATACATCTGAATAGAATAAAACCAGTACTACAAAAATAAATAAATGAATGAATGTAGTTACTGTTGTTACTAATGGCTTCTCCTGTCATAATATTTTATAAGAGTTTAATGCTTACAGCCAAACTTTTACAATCAAACAATAACAGTGAATACAAATAACTTTTTTATTTTTGAATTTAATGCTTACCATACCTCTGAACCTGCATCAATTGAAAACAGGAACAGATGTTCTTGAAAAGTAGGTGCATCCTGTCAAAGATCTGGACATCTAATTAGCATAAAAGTTGAATACCAAATAGCACACAACTCTTCCTGCTTCCAGTAGGAATACAGGATACTACTCAGAAACACATGCTTAACAAAAAGGGAGTGACAAAATGATGGAAAAAATAAAAATGTTATCATAGAGACAATATAAAATCTCTAGACTTTAATGAACTGTACTGCAAATTTGTACCACACAAGGTCATTTATGATATAAGATGTGTGTCCTCTTTCTTAAATTATTGGTGTCACTAGTATGTTGGTCATTTCATGTGGTTTTATAGGTCCTACACAATTTCGTGTGATGAGGGAGATTCAGAAAACAGAGAGGTGGTAAATCAAGCTGGAAAACAGGGACATACCCGGAGAAATAGATACATTGTGTGCAGGGGTAAATCAGGCCTGATAAATCGTAATGATCCTCCAAAAAAGGGACATTTGAAAGGTCTGAACAATTAACCCCTTACAACAAAAGCAAAAATATTAGCGAATAAATTTAACAAGACAACGTCCAAACAAATGCATTTTAAAACTGAAACTATAGCTAAAATAGTCACTAAAACTATCAGCTAGACCTTGTGAAAAGTTCAGACAATAATGCAAGAAACAGAGTCCATAGCGGTCTCTGGATATGAAAGATTTTTCAAAGATTCAAAGATCAAAGAAACTTTGTCATTTAGGACTACACAAGTGCAGCCTAAACAAAATTACAAATGTCAGCTGATGAGAGAAATGCAGTGCAAATAACAGATACAGTGGCATCAGAGAATAACATAAGAAACAAACTAACACGTATGACATGCAAAAGGTAGTTAACATTACAAAAACACACTTTATTCCCATTATCAAAGGATAAATAATACCCACCACCAAATCCCTTCACCATTAAGATAGAGAATAACTAGGGACTAGTGAATAGCAGCTGTTTAGTTACCACATTGCACTTGTTAACCTCAGACGTGACTCAGTATAGCCATCATATTGCATAACAGTAATATTGGCAGTAATTGCTTAGAGCAGCAGGATTAAATGAAAAAAAGAGGCTTCAGTGCATCAGGTATTATGGTTGCTGTCCACGTTACTAAGTCTCACAGCTGTCGGATACAAATTGTTCCTGAATCTGGTAGTCCTACAGCGGAAGCTGTGGTACCTCCTTCCAGACACAAGTTGTAAGAACCAGTTGTGGGCCGGATGGGTAAAATCAGCTAGTATTTTGTATATTCTCTTTCTTGCTGTTGTAAAGAAAAGCTCCTAAATAGATGAGAGGTTTGTGCCCAAGATTTTCTCAGCCACCCTGACCACCCTCTGTAATATCTTATTCTTACAGACTGTGCAATTGCTGAGCCATGCTATGAAGCTGCTAGTGAGGATGAGGATGACCTAGAAGTTTCCTTACAGCCTTGATGAAGGATGAGTATATATTTAACTCATAAAGGTATATGTTTTTGTAGGCCATGCACAGGCGATTTTGTGAGAAGGTGCAATGCCTAAGGTTGATGATTAAATATGTAGAGACTTTGATGGTCTTTCCTGCATGTTTATTTCAGGAAATAAGTAGACTTACCTTAGTATCTTGTAGGCACTAAAAACAGATTGTGTCTGAGACAATAGGGGTCCTAATCTCACCAGGTCCTCCTTTAAAGCTTCCTTTTTATCAATTACGTAACTCCCTGTATGGCATTATGATTGTCATTATTCAAATTACAGTGGTAACTAGCACATGTTCTCTGAAATTTTCTGCCCCAAACACTGATACCTTACAATCTCTATTATAAAATCCACAAGCACTCAAAAAGTTCCATAACAAAACCACTTACATGCACACTAAGATTTTTAAACCCCAATACTTTATACCGAAGTATCCAAATGCTCAAAAAAAGAACAGCATCTAACTACATCAGTCCTTCAAAGTTCACTTTTACAAAAGCTTAGACATAACTTAATATTTCATTTCGTAAATAAATTGATCTCACACATCTGACGTACACTATTGTGCATTTGGCATTAAGTTTTAGTTTTTGAGCTCATATTCCCACTGTCTTCCTCTCGCTCTATCCAGTTGCCTTTCATTATTTTAAAGGTGCTACCATTCCTCAAGGTCTGGGTAAACTTCACAGCCCTTTATTTGCTGCATTATTGTTTAATTATTTGAGTTCTGATTTCCTCGCTTTGGTAAGGTATCTGTGGGAGGCATAACAGCTCACGGTACTCTATTCTCTTTGTGTGACACCTGTGTGAGAGTGCTCACTTTGCTTCTTTCTAAGACTTTCAAGATTAATCTCTTTGATGTGGTCATTTATCTCCATTTCTCTTTTCATATGTTACCTTTTCTTTCTATCTTTATTCTAATATGCTCTCTTAATTCACCTCCATTTTTTTTTACTATTTCTCACCACACCATCATACTCCATCCAAAAAAGAAAGAAACAAGTCTGTTTTCTCCTATTTCTTATTTTATATTGGTTTTATTTTATACTTTCTATTAAAATCCCTCTGTGTAATCCTTTGCTGTATTGCATATTGTATATTATGCATACTTGCTCTCTAACAGCTTCCTGGGAATGCCCACCTTCCATGACAGCTCCTTTATTTTCCTTATTTAATAGAATGTAAGAAACATTCTCTTAACACAGCAGAGTTGAACTGGAAATTCAGAAACGTCCACATCATAAACAGATGCCCAATTCAAAGATCAGTGATATATGAGAAAAGCAGCATACCCAAAATGCACCCCATCAAGGAGGACACAAAGCTATTTATTTTATTATTTATTTATTTAACATTTGTTGACCGGGAATGTCCGACTAGGTTCCACAGAGCCTGTTTTCAGTGGATGCCCAGGGAGAAATGCTCCAGATGCATGTCTTTGGAATGTGGAGAAGGAAACCGAGTACCCGGAGGAAACCCACAGGAAGGGAGAAGAACACAACACAACACACCACAGAAAGCCCAGAAGCAGAGAATCAACCAAGAGAACTGACAAATGTGAACCACTGCACTGTGCCACTGTGCATCTATTCTAGGTACTTGCAGCCAAAGGTCCTGAAGATCTAATTTAGGATAAAACGACTACCTCAAATTTATTATGCTGCCAGAGGATGTTCATCCTAATCCTGGGCCTCTTGGCAGCTAACCAAAAGTGTAATGTATTACCATTTGAAAATCCAAATATGCTCACCTCACCTGGAGATTCTGTTGTCACCTCAGATTAGCCTCATATTTCTTCAGCTACATACTAACTAGTCCATTGACAATGTAGCCATATTGGAGACTTAGCTAAAGCCACATGTTTGATCCTGAGGTTATTGTAGCTAGATTTGATATATTCCCTCAGGATTATACTCCAAGGGTGCAGGAGGCATCCTCAGCAACTCCAGTTTTTACAGTTCCCATTTTGCTGTAGCTGCTAATCAATGCCACAATGGGAAATACCAAGGTCCTCAAGAGGCTTACAATGTCTTGTACTAAACACCTGAGCTCGAGTCTAAGTTGCTTAAGCATAATAGCTTGAGACTGTGTTTGTACAAATGATGTTGTTTACTCCACAATGTCATGAGGTCGTAGAGCTTACATGCTAGTTTTCTGAAGGTGGTCCAGTCTGACAGCCTCCCAAAGAAAGAGCAAGACAGGTGTTATGTTATTTGAAGTGAATCCACTTTTGTTGAAGTGTTCTGACCTTAGACTGTGCAAAATAAAATAAGGAGATGGGGAAATCTCTCACATGGGTGGAAAATGCTATATCCACCACATTTCTTGTAATAAGATGAGATCGAATACACATTACAAGAATATGAATTCTCATGCTGTCATTTGTGAGCTCTGGTAGCTGAACTTCTGTGTTGCAAGTTAGCATGCATGAAAGAGATATAGTGGATCATCATCAAGATTTCCATTCTCAGTATTCCATCTGAACAGCCTTAATCACTAAGTGATAACAGACCTGTCTGTTTACAGATATCAGTGCTGAAATGCTTATTGAGAGACCTGAATACAGAATATGGTCCTTCCAAGGATTCAATGACACTAAGGTTAACCTTCAAATGTTTGTACAGATCACAACTCATTCCAGTAGTATTAAGAAATGTTATGAAAAGCCTAGCATCCCTGACTAGATTCTCAGTTCTCATACAAACCATGCTGGCACTCTCTGGACACCTTCAGATTCTGTCATTAATGAGTTTCCCATACTGTATGGAAACATATCAAATATGTACAACACTGTTATTTTCTTAATATCTGGAGACATAAGCACCTCAGACTTACAAATGTACCCCTTCTTAACAGAACATTGTTTACAAAGGCCTAACAAACATTGCTTATATGAGTGAGAACACTTACTTCAAAAATGACATACATCCACAAAAAAAAAAACAGCCACATTATAATGCAGCTAGGTCAAAAACAGTGCTCTGAAGGGTGACCACTGATCTCAAAGTAGCCATGTTTCTATTTATCACAGGTCCTGCATGATCATAAAGCATCAGATTTAAACTTTTTTCATGTAATTATATAATTAGCATACCTTTATCAGGGGGCATTAAATGGAACCTTTTCCACCGATGACAAATCACTCTTTCTTCTCTTAGGGTGCTGCAGTGCTCATCACTATTCGTGCAATTCCTGGCCTTGATGCTAGTGAAACGGTGCTTTCAGCACTCAAATAATGCTTGACTCACCGATTTATTGTCATCTCACGAGTACTCTCCAGTGCTGAATGACCAACTCAAGAAATTTAAAGTACAAATAATCTGGCTAGTCTCCCATATTAAATCAGGTTCATCTGTTTCAGATGGTATTCTTCCTAAATCTATTTAACGTCTAACTAAAACTTTAGCTTTTCCCCAACCTTTCATATAATTCACGGCATTAGAGAATGGGCCCTCTTCCGCTTGGAAATAATCCATAGTCATCCCACTTCATAAGGTGAGGCCATCTACTGAACTAAAAAATCTATAGGCCTATATTTTTATCCTGTCTACTGCACAGCATTCTTATGGCAGTCATTTACAAACAGATTCTCATTTTGGCCACATCAGCAAGCTAACTGTGGACTCTTAGCATGATTTATTTTGCAAAGATATGGAGTCGAAACTTTCTGTTCACGATTTCCTGCGAAAGAGATGCAGCTTTTGTTGTTGAATCTAACCAAGGCATTCCATTAACAGCTCATTCAGATATAGCCTGTACTAATTCCTGCATTATTTGGTTTAGGAGCCTGTCTTCAATGGATACAAGAACCCTGTTAAATGGTAAATTCCTTCTTAAAACCCTTTATTACTGAGAAGGATGACCGAAGCTAATCCATATTAGCTTGCCTTCTTTTCACAGCCTTTTCAAATAATGTGGGGTTATTATACAATATAGAATACACAGATGGCTCCAACCTACTCAGTACTGACTGTGCACGTCAGCTTTGAATCTATTTCCACAAACTATGTCTGCAATTGAAGAGGATCAGGGTTCTCAACAATACTTAAAGAGCATACTTTTTTTCCCGTAAGAATTACCAAAAACTTAAACAGTTCTTTGTTAATGTCACTTCACTTCTCTGAGTGGTGATTTGAATGAGACAGTTGACACCGTTAGATATCCATGGATACACCCAAGCTTCTTATCACAATTCAGATAACCTGTTTTAGCAGGTCAAACAGTGGGATATCCCTATCAGCCTGAACCTTATTTTACTCATCACGTCTATAATATCATGGTCAGCTCATTACTTTTGAGGGTTTAAGTGCTGCACAATGACCTTTTCTCCTACTTAACTAAAGATGCAAGCTGTTAAATTTGTGTCAGCCACTTTTAACTGCACCACTATGAGTTCTCTATATTTGGACCTCTTGGATGGTTGGAATTCACAAATAAACTAAAGACATCTCTTTTATTTTTCACCTTTAAACTTTTTTATAACAGAAATGACACGATATCGCTATGCCACATTGATAGCTGGAATACTCTAACTCCTGAACTTTAACCTCAAATAGTTTTCAAAGTCATGAAGGGTTTACTGAAACAATCATCTCTATGATAAATACGGCAAGCTAAAATCTTTATTTTCTGTTGCTGAGACTGGCATGCACAGTTTGTGTGTTATTTCCATAAAATAAGATCACATCTGACCAGAAGTATACATTTCACAAGATAATACTTATCAAAGTAATAATGTTTAAGTCTGATGTGTGAGCTGAACAAGATGCTTGAGACGGAGATAGTGAATAATCTGTCTGGCAGTTAGCACAGAGCATTAAAGCTCTGAGGTTTAAATGAGCTAGTGTGCCTGTGGTACAGAGTTTGATTCCTTCACCTTTTGCCTACTGTGTGATTCTGAGCAAGTCACCTAACCAGGCAGTGTTCCCCATGTTGCCAATAATTTATTCAGTGGGCTTACCTGGTCATCATGTGTACATGTATATTTAAATAAATAAATAAATAAACAATAATAAATAAAAACAATGGCAGTTAAAAACCACAACACGGACTTTCACTGTTATAAACGGTCGTAACAAAACTTGACCAAGAGCACCACGTGGGCAGGTTATATCTGAACTTCAAGAACCACAGAAACTGGACTGCAAAAAAACTCATGAAAAAAATTCATGTTTATTTAATCCACATTAAGCACTTTTTTCCTGCAAATGGCTTCATTAGAATGAAAAAAAAAAACAGAGCAAATACATAGGCACCTTATATACTCTTGATACCCCTCCTACTTAATTGAAGAAGTTAACCTAATTAAGGATAAACCATTAAAATTTAAAGGCAACGTGTTGAATAAATTGGTTATCTCTAAGACAAACACTGACTGAAAAAACAAACAAGAATCAAACAAAGAATTAAACTAGTACACAAATTGAACAGTTTCAATCTGATCAAGACTGAAACCATCAAAATTAAACCTAAAACTAAAAACACAGACAAACAGAATAAGCACATGTACTAAAAATAAATGTAAATAAAAAGTGAATATCTACAAAGTACAAGAGGAAGGCCACACTAAGCCATAAAACTCGGCAAAGAGGAAACCAGTAAACAATAGTATCACAGCATAACAGAAATACAATTAAAAGTACAATAAAAAGTCACATATAAAAAGAAGCTTCTAATAGACATTGTGTCATGAAGAGCATGCTCATTGGCAGAATTAAGTTTTAGTTGCCGCCTTAGATCTTTGAGCTCCAAGATGTCCTTCCAGGCCCCCCAACCATTGCTGCAAACACAGTCAATAAGAAAAAAAAATTAAAACTTGTGGGACTTATTCGACTTAATATGTGTTCTGCTCATCCTTGTCAAAATTGTACATATGCTTGTTAATTCTAATTTAAAGGGACTTAATGGAAATTGCCCTGGTGAACAATTTTATCTATTCTGAGGGACAGCTTTTTAGACAAAGTACCAGGATAGCTATGGTGGCTGCCTCTGTCCTGATCTTCGCCAAACTAATGATGGTCCATTGGTAATTTAACTTTGTTTTTCAATCTTCCTACAGCAATATGTGAAGGTTGTATGGCCACTACTTGGATGACATCATAATTTTTTTGGACTGGCAGCCGTGAAAAGCTCAATGAATTTTTTGTTACTTGAATGACAGCACTGAGTTTCTCAGGTTTACCTTGAATGACCCATTGATTACATTAACTTCCCAGATGTTACAATCTCTAAAAATAAAGACAATTATTGCTTTGAATCAAACATATTTAGGAAGATGACTTATTTTAACTCTTTGCTGCACTTTTCCAGTTGGTACCCACTGCATCAGAAGAAGGCACTGGTCAGCAACCAGATGGTTAGGCCTGCCCACACTGCATTAAAAAATATGTTTGAGGTATGGGACTGCCTCCCCAACCTTAATTTTATTATGGGAGAGGTTACACAAACAGGACCAGTCTATTTTCTTTTCCTTGATCGGGAAAGCGGCTTCTTGCACTGGTAGTAATTCCCAAACAATGACCTCCGGTAACTACGGAAAGGGTCTGGTTCTCATATTTAATTTGGACTTTTCAGACATTATGTCTATATTACAAAAAAACTGGAACATTTTTTTCCATAGCTGGTGATCAGTTTCAGGTCCTGGGACCCTCCTCTAGCATTGTTTACATGAAGGACATATCATTTAAATTTCTTATAAAAAAAAAACTAAAAAACTATGTCCACACCTTTTAATTGTTATATGATGAAATGTGGGCATTGTAATCAATGTGGATTTAGTAAGGAGGGCTCCATTTTTAATACTGCAGGCTATGGTGATGTCCTTCCGAAGCAGAGATTTTACTGTTTGAGCTTCGGGGTCATTTACACGGCACAATGCCAAGTTTGCCCCACTTTCTATATTGGGAAAACTGTGAACCCCCTTAGAACTAGAATTTCTTGTTTTTTCAGTTAGTGTTCATCTTAAAGGTAATGAATGTATCCAGCACCTTGCCTCTAAATGTTAACTGTTCATCCTTAATTAGCTTAACTTGTTCAATTAAGTAGGAGGGGTTTCAAGAGCATATAAGGTGCCTATGTATCTGCTCTTTTTCATTCTAATGAATCCCTTTGCAGGACAAAAGTGCTTAATGTGGATTAAATAAACATGATTTTTTTTTCAAGAGAGCATTTTTGCAGTCCATTTCCCGAGGTTTGGGTTTGGATTATTCAGGTGAATGTTGCAGATTGTTTTGCTCTTGAACTTCAAGTAAGGTAAAGATTCAAGTAAGCTAAAGATTCAGTGAGGCTTGCAAGACTGGAGAGGAAGTTAAGGACATATTGCACTGTGGAGGCAATGGAAAGCTGGACGGAGAACTGATTAGTGGCTGGATAGATTTGAGTTCATCATGTATGGCCATTTGTAAATGGAATACATTTCAGAGTTTCACAAATGTAAGACAGACAGGCAAAAATCTCTCACACACAGACTTAAGTACAGGAAACAAATGCAGATGCAATGGGGATATCACACAAGTGGCAAGGCTTTTGAAGGAATAAGAGGCCAAGACAGCTTCAGACAAGAGTCCGTTTCCTTAGATCAGTAATGGAAACATACAGATTCCTGCAGCACCACAAAAAGTCAACTAACTAAACACAAGATTTCTCAGAATTCCTATGCAGAACTTAAAACAATTTATGGGCTTCTTAGTCATTACTTCCTGATTCAAAGCTCAGGCAGTGGCCAATCTCCACAGTTTCATTTCTTGATGAAAATGGACCCCATTCCTAAGTCAGGGTATAATTAAAGTTCATGAAATTAGTATTGGTTCACGCTGATGTTTTTAAAATGCCCTTCATAGCATCGGCAATGTGCCCAGAACGGACTCCTCCTGCAGTTCAAATGGAGTTCCATATATCGATAGCATTTCTAAATATGACTGTAGATTCCTTTTTATTGCACTCAACTGCTTCTGCTACTACTGGAACTGTCTGGGTATCCTTCCACTTTGCTCTCATTTCTGCCTACAAATCCTTATATTTTATGACTTTTGTCTTTTTTTTCATGGACTACCACTGGTTTTCTCACATGCATTTTTTTGAACTGTTGATAATGGGTGATCCTGTGTGATGTACACTTCATGATTCTCTAGAATGCTTTGTGGTTCATATTTCCAATGCTTCCCAGCTACTTCTATTTTGTAGAGTTTGCACAATCCCCAATGCAACAATCTTGCCACATTATTGTGCCTTTCAGTGTGCTGACCCTCTACCATGAGTGTATCACACCCAGCAACAAGGTGTACTACTATTTCCAATTCTTTTTTTACAGTACCTACATTTGTCTCTTTCCCCCACATGTTCAAGGAACTTTGTAAACCAATATGTACATAGTCTACTATCCTTGACTGCCATTATTAACCTTTCATCTTTTGGTTTCAACTCACCTCTGTTTAACCATTCCTACTTCAAATCCTGATTAACATGAGGCTGTTCTGGGAAATCACTATAACTGCCACAAGCCTTTCCAGATTTCCTTCTCATTTGATCCCTCAGTCTTTCTTTTGTTTTTTGGCACATTCAGTTGTTATCTGATTTTTGTCTACTTCTGGTTTAATTTTCATTCTCACTTGACCCCAGAATGCTTCTGCTAAATTAAACAAAGAGGTCACCTTGGACTTTTCTCCTCATATTTTAAACTTTAACTGAATTTTTTTTTTTATGTAAACTTTAACTGAATGTTGTAATATTGTATGTTGATGCCTTTTGTAGACTTGCATGTCTTTTAATTTTGTGTACGTTTTTTTTTCTGGAGCTTTTCTCCCCAGGCCTCTACTGAAAATGGACATGTATCCAGTTGGACTAGCCCGGTCAACAAATGTAAAATAAAATAAATAAATAAATTAACTATGTTTGGATCTGATGAGGTCAGTATATATGTATGCAGTTCCACAATTTGATATATATATATATATATATATATATATATATATATATATATATATATATATATATATATATATATATATATATATATATAATCAGTTTCAAGGAGGCCCTTACCTCCTTAGGAGTGAAGAATATAACATCTACATATATTTTTTTTTTTTATCATTCATTTGATATTTTTTTGTTTTTTGTTTCACTGATCTAATATCTAATACCTTCTTCTGGGCCAGTCAATCACACCACAACTGTAAGTTAAAACAGGAAGAATAGAACCATGAACTAATCTGCTTAGTAAACAACTTAATGGATTAAGGGCAAGACAATGATAGCTGTGATACAGATTCAGAATAAACATTATACACAGCACTGTATGATCGTAGTCCACAAGTAGTTTTACTGTCACTATTCACATTACTAGTGCTTTAATTGTTTTTTGTGTTCTTAACTGGATTGTGATGTCATTGGTTTGTTGGTATTTAACTAGCTGGATGTCTTAATTGTGTATTTTCTGATGAAGATGAATAATAAAGGAGGAATGAAAGCTAACTGACCTCTATATAATGTGTTTATTTAGCAACAAATGATCCTTTGTCCACACTTTTTTTTTTTTTTTGTTTTTTTTTCTATCTATTTTCTTGAGTCTCTAAAATGAATATAAATATAAATGTCTGAATTCCAGTATACAGTTAGTACATATAGTCAGAGGGCAAGTAATTAATTAGGGTTAAATAAATGTTAAAGATGTTAATACTTTTTGGGACATCAGTGATTTGCTTATTTTGTACTTTACCTTTAAATTTATATGGATATCTTCTAAGTTTTTGCCTGTGCTAATATCTTTGTTTATGTTTTTGCAATAATGTATGACAGATCTCTGTTCTTCTGTTATTGTGTGTGTTTTTCATGTCATCTATCTTTCTAAGTATTTTTGTTGACCTTCTTCCTCTTCTATATTCTTTTGATAGTAACACTTCTTGTCTTAATTGTTTTATAGTTTTCTCAGTTCATCTTGCTTCAGCATGAAGATAAGTTTGCACTCCGAGTGGAAGAAGCCATGAACAGTTTATCACTTGGCGGTAGTACTAATTAAGTTAGGTTTTGTAAATAAACATCAAGTTACATTTGAACATTGTACTAACCAGCTGGGGTGAAATGTTTAAATATGCTGCAGATTATTATTTTATAGCTCTTACTGAATTCACTTTCCCAGAAGCTTGCAATGTTTCACTGTGCATGTATTAAATAATGCAATATAGTGGGTCAGCCACAAGGTTTGCTTAGTAACACATGGCCATCGATAGTGTCAGTGGTCAATAGGATGATTAGAAGTACAAAAAGGGTGCTGAACCCAGACACAGAAAGCTCCTTGTATCACTGTATATGGCCCTGATGAAGCAGTCTCTGAATACTATGTGCAGTTTCAAGTGTATTAGGGAGAAAGCCCTATCTGTGAATAAATGGGGAAATAAAAAGGAAATTGGAAGTACACCTTCAAGGAGCCTGTATGTACCTAAACTTGATTTGAGATAAACTATACTGTCAGCTAAGGTTACAAGGACTCTTGTACCAAATGGATCTAGTTTAGAATGCTACTCTTTCAGCTGACAGCCTGGTATGACTATTACGTAAAAGTAAAAATCAAATTGATATTTCTTTCCTTATTGGAAAAATCTGGTTCTAATATATGTAGTCAGTAAAAAATGGTAAAGATATTTTAGCTGTGAAGACTTTATTCTGGTTCCTGGTTGTAAATGGTTTGGAACAAAAGAGCTTATTTGTCCAATTAAAAACATTAACCTCTTCTGGTGGCTATGCTTGTTTTGTAATAATTTTTCCGCAGGGTTTGAGTTTGTGTTGAGTTTTTGTTTTGGTGCCCATCAATCTGCAGCTAGACAGTGTTTTTATTCGTACATATAGAAGTGATTTTGGCAATGTGTTTCTTTATCAAGACAAAATGTTATATCTCTTGTTCCTACACTGACCTGTCTTTTAAAGCTGATCAAGTATAATCCTGTAAGATGGAAGAGCACCAGTAGTGAAGTTTTGCTACAGTGGCAGTATAACAAAATCACTTCAAATACATTCTGATGATAGCTACCAACTCTTTACTTAAATCAGCCATTTAAAAAAAAAAAAAAAAGCAAACTCAATCTTCTAAAATAACTTGGTTTAGCAAAATTTCCCTGAAATCTGGAGTTGCCACATCAACAAGTCTTGCTGTCAGTAGTTTATAGTAGCTAGCAGATGGTGGGAGGTACAACCACTACATAAGAAGTGTGGGGTACCTGGCTATGGCATAAAATGTGGCATGGTGTGGCCTTATATTTATGGAAATGTTTTAGAAAAGTTTTGCTTCAAAATATTTGCGATAGGATATCATGGGAATATGATTTTTACAGATGCAAAGATACAGGCAAAAAAAATCATACAAAAGCACCCTGAATGATTTAGTTTTCCTCTCCTTATATGAGCAGATACAGTACAAGGCATAGCTATAGCTTCAGAACAGCCTTGTGAACCTG
Source organism: Protopterus annectens (assembly GCF_019279795.1). Taxonomy (NCBI): domain Eukaryota; kingdom Metazoa; phylum Chordata; order Ceratodontiformes; family Protopteridae; genus Protopterus; species Protopterus annectens. Next base: position 224,609,936 of record NC_056747.1, on the reverse strand, counting down.
CTGTGAGCACGTTTCCCCTCCTGAATCAATTCAGGCAGCATAAGTAATTAATTATAATAGTAGTAGTATTCTGGTCTTGCAAATTACCTATATTCTTTTTGAATCAATTTTCTCCAAGATCCATCTTAATGGATCTTAAAGTTGATTTCTTCCTTTCAACCAGTCATTGAATGACAACTTTTCTGAAAGATCCTACATCTAGCAGTTTACATGTCTGGTGCCATTACATGCTATGATGTCACACATCAACTATGTAATCATGAAATCAGTGTAATTGTTCTTCTCCTAGCTACCCAAAAGCATCTTCCTGTAAATCCAGACAATCATGAAGATTGGCACTTACACTGCTAAGAAGTAAGCATATGTTTGAATGACCCAGGGAATACCTGTACCAAAGTTGAATGAAAGGAATTGCCCAGGTATTCAGGAGTATTAGGAGGGTATTCCTGATCCAAAGAGTGCCATCTCACAGATCAACTGATATAGTAACAACATATCCGATACCCCTAATGTACAGGTTCCTCCTTAATGTACCCTATGGTGGGAGTAAATCCCAAGCAACTACAACCAAGGTAGAAGCAGCCATATAAATAACAAATCATGAAGGTCTGAAGACTGTGTCCTGAAGTATGAAAGTACCAAAAGAAACCAAACTCCTGGGTCACAGTCAGACAATATTTGATAAAGGTATGTTTCAAGGATCTACTGGCAATAGTACATGTATTTTCATATTCATTATTGAAGTAAAGCACTGGAAAAAAAAAACATTCCTCTAATGCATTTGATGACTGCAATCACCAGCAGGCAGACAAGATGCCACTTAGAAAGCGTCTTTTTGACAACCATGAGCCCTTTTCTTTCCTTTCTGGAACCAGTCTTGGACCATGACCCTGCCCTTTTCATTACATACCCCCTTATTATTCATACTAACTCCATGGTTACACATCAGTAGTAGGGCAAGACCTACACTTTCCAATACACAGCAGTTCCACTCATGTAGGTATAAAACACATGCTCCATAAAGTTGTGTATACTTACCATAAATGTAGATGTTTGAGTGTATTCACTATTGCAGTCCTAACAAATGGGTTATCCGGCTCCCAGTAGCCCTCAGTCAGCCAGAATACCAAAGGTAAATAAAAATGATGTCGGTTGCCATCGATTGTCACGGACGTCAGGGCGTCCGATATAAAAGGAGGCAGGCGACGTCACTTCCTCAGTCTTTCTTGCCATAACAATCAGGAGCCCCCAGAAAGTAAGGCTTAAATCAAAAACCAATTTGACAAATAAATTAAGCCTGTACCTTAGGAAAAAAGAATAGGAGAGGACCACAAAAAGGGGGAAGGAGGGAGGGAAACCAGGACTGCAACAGTGAATACACTCAAACATCTACATTTATGGTAAGTGCACACAACTGTACTATGTTCATGTTTCACTGTTGCAGTCCTAACAAATGGGTTGATTACCAAAGACCAGAGAAAAATGGGGAGAGGAACCAACAGTATCAATGGTTGGAGATAATGCCCTGCAACACCACCGTGGCAAATCCTGCCCTGGCTCTGGAAAACGGAGGCAAATTATAATGCTTTGTGAAAGTATGAATAGAAGACCATGTGGCAGCCTCCAAAATGTCTTTAGTAGGGACACCCCTTAGAAAGGTTGCCGAAGTGGAAGCAGGCCTAGTAGAGTGGGTCCTAATCCCTTGAGGCGGAGCTTTGCCATGAAAAGAATAACAAAAAGTAATGCAGTGTGCAATCCATTTAGAAACGGTCTGCTTAGAAATAGCCTTGCCCTGGGCTCCGGGGGCAAAACTGACCAATAACTGTGCTGATTTCCGAAGGTCCTTTGTCTTGTCCAGGTAACATCTGAGTGGTCTGTGCACATCAAGAGAATGTAGGATCCTTTCACCTCTATTGCAAGGATTAGGAAAGAAGGTAGGCAGTTGTATGGACTGATTAAGAGTCAGGCTGGAAACCACCTTAGGCATAAAGGAGGGTTTAGTCCTCAGAGAGACTCTAACTGCATGGAAAATAAAAAAAGATTCCACATCCATCAAAGCTTGCAGCTCCGAAACCCTCCTTGCTGAAGTTATAGCCAAGATGAAGGCGGTCTTCCAAGAGAGAAACTTTAAATCTGTAGAGGCAGCTGGCTCAAAAGAGGAAGAGTGAGTTTCTCCAGAACAAAATTAAGATCCCAGGCTGGAGTAGGTGCTCTTCTGGGAGGTTTTAGATTGCAAGTACCTCTGAGAAACATTTTCATCAGGGGATGAGAGAAAATGGGCTGTTCAAGAGAACAATGAGCAGAGATGGCTGAAGCATGGATCCTGATAGAGGAAAAAGAAAGCCCACCCTGAAACAAACCAGCCAGGTATTCCAGGATCAGAGGAAGGGTAGGTTGAGAAGCAGACTCCCCTCTAGCCTGCATCCATTGAGAGAACCTTTCCCATTTGCCAGCATAGGATTTCCTAGTGCTAGGCCTCCTGGCCTCCCTTAGCATGTCAACCAACTATTGGGAAAGGGAGGAAGAAAGGGAAGGAGTCATACAATGAGCCATGCTGGCAAATGGAGAGACTGAAGATGAGCATGTAGAATGTTTCCCCTTTCCTGAACCAAAAGATCTGGCTTCAGAGGAAGATGCCAAGGAGGAAGATGGGAGAGACTGCGAAGCAGCGGATACCAATGCTGTCTGGGCCAGTCCGGAGCTATGAGAATAGTCCTTGGATGTTCGTCCCTGATCTTCACTAATACTCTGGGAAGAAGAGGAAGAGGAGGGAAGGCGTACACCAATAGCAACGTCCAAGGGAAGGACAGAGCATCCACTTTCCAGGCTCTGCTGTGCTGCTGTCTGGTGCAAAAGAGAGGTAGCAGATGGTTATTTTGGGAGGAGAAAAGATCCACCTGAGGAGTGCCCCAGTGTTGAATGATGCTGTAAAAGACTGCTCTGTTCAGCTGCCACTCATGAGGATCCAGGGTTTGCCTGCTCAACTGGTCTGCCAAAACATTGAGCCTTCCTGGAAGAAACTGAGCTAAAAGATGCAGGTACAAGGATGCTGCCATGGACCAAAGATTCATGCTTTACCTGCACAGGGGGCAAGAGTGTGTCCCCCTGCTTGTTGATGCACCACATGACTGTAGTGCTGTCTGTCCTGAGAAGCAGGGTCCCCGGAGAAAGAAGATGCTTGAAAGCCAGTAAGGCCTGCTGAACTGCAATCAACTCTTAGATTTATGTGCAGGTGCATCTGCTGGACATTCCAATGTCCCTGTATGCATCTGCCATCCAGGTGTGCTCCCAAGGCATAGTCCAATGTGTCTGTAGTCAGAACTTGAGTGGCAACAGGTGTCCAAAAAGGCATGCCTTTGTTTTGTAGACAGGCTGTTACCCGCCATAGAAACTCCGCCTGTAGAGATGGAAGCAGAAGAATCATCATATCCAGGTCCTCTGAGTGTTGACACCAAATGTTCTTGAGGTACCATTGCAATTTCCTCATAAGCAGTCTTGCATATGGAATCATGAGAATACAAGATGCCATGAATTCCAGAGCTTGCAGGTATTTCCTTGCAGGGAGCTTGGACAGGCTTGCCAAGTCCATGAAGTAAACTGAAAGAATTGTCTGCTTCTCCTGGGTGAGCTATATCATCTGGGTGGCTGTGTTCAGACTCGCTCCCAGGAATGTTCTTAGTTCTTAGGTTCATACTAGGCTGACTGCCCTTGTGGACCATTTTAAACCTAGCCAATTATCCCATATGAGAATCAAACTCTGCACCTTGTATATGTAAAGTAAACACCTTTACCATTACGCCACCCTCCCAACCCTTGGATGGGACCATTTTTGATTTTTCCACATTGAGAGTTTAACCTAGGGAAGAGAGAGAAAGGTCTTTCTGAATTCCAGATCCTTTAATAGCTGTTCTTGAGAACTTGCTTGAATCAGACCATCGTCCAAGTATGGGTAAATCTGAATTTTCTTCTGCCTGCAAAAAGCAATGACTGGGGCCAGGCACTTTGTGAAGTCTCTGGGAGCAGTAAATAAGCCAAGGGGCAGTGCAGAGAATTGGTAATGTTGCTCGTCCACTCTGAAATGAAGGTACTACCTGAAACTTTCCCTGATAGGAATGTGCAGATAAGCCTCTGAGATCCAAGGTTACCAGCCAGGAATCCTTTTCTAGAAGTGGTAGCAACTGATGTAGAGTGAGCATTTTGAACTTTGGAATTACTAGAAAAGAGTTCAGAATGGAAAGATCCAGGATAGGATGCCAGGTGCCTTCTTTTTTTGGAACTAGGAAAAGCCTGGAATAAAAGCCTTGGCCTAGCTGCTGAGCAGGGACTGATTCGATTGCTCCCAGATGAGACAGAGACAAAATCTGTTTTTCTACTTCTGCCCTTTGGTTTGGAGGAATGTCCAGGAATCCCTTGGAAGCTGGAAAGGTGTGGAAAGAAAACTTGTGCCCTTGGGACACCCTTCTGAGCACCCATTTGTTGTCTGATAGTGGCCCAGACATCCGCAAAAAGGGCCAACCTTCCCCCTAATGGACTCTCCCAGCAAGCAAGAACAGGCAGAAATTGTAAAAAGTCATTGAGAGTGTTCTGACTGAGATGCAGGCTTGGAGCTTTCCCCTTTAGAAGTGGAAGTCTGCTATCGCCTAGACCTTTGAGAGGTAGCCCCCTGCCCCCTAAAAGATTTGTAACCTCTAGTCCTGGAATGGTTCTGTCTGCTGGTATCAGGAAAGGTCCAACTCTTGGAAGGGTAATTCCTGCTAAAGTGAGGGGGTTGAACTTGCAGAAAATCCTTAACTGTTTGCATGGACTTGGCCTTATCCTCCATCCTCCATCTTCTTCAGTACCTCCTCCGCTTTGCTGCCAAAAAGACTGTCTTTATGCAAAGGTACATCCAAAAGCTTAGCCTTGACAGGTTCTGGAAGAGGCTGTTTTCTGAGCCAAGCATGCCTTCTAATAACAGATCCAGTAGCCGTAGCCCTGCTGGAGGCCTCAGGGATGCCAAAACCACAACGCAAAGAATGCTTATTGACCAGACTGGCTGAATTCAACAAATCCTGCATGTCCTTACTCTCTGCCAAAAGAGGTACACTTGCTATCCTAGACTTAATAGCCTCCAAGGTGTGCTGCTGGTACTTCAGCATATGAAAAAAGACAATGTTTAGCCCTAATAGCTAGGGTGGCAGAGGTATAAACCTTCTTGCCCCACCTATCCAGGTTCCTAGACTCCCTGTGAGAAGGAACAGGATTCCTGGTAACAGTGGCCTTAACTCCATTGGGGCCTTGAGAAATAACATCTGGATCAACCAATGGATTCCAGAAAAGAAACAGATGAGAATCAGGGACTCTGTAGTACCAGTCAGGTTTCCTGGGAGCAGGAGGAACTGAATTTGGAGACAAGGAATTTTCCAGAAAAACATCATCAACAACTTCCAACATAGGGGGAATAGCAAGAGGCTTATGCTGAGGTAAATCCAGAAACTCCCTAATCAGTTTCTTGGATTGGGGATAATCCTGACTTTCCCATTTAAAATGTTCTCTGATGGTATTTAAAGTATCACCAAAAGAGAAATTCTCTGGAGGAGAGGCCGAAGGGATGGACTCCTCTGCATCTGAATCCTCAAAAGGAGAAAAAGCATGAGAAAATTCCTCTTCATCAGCATAAATGCTGGAAGAATCATAACCTAAGCAAGACAAAGCCTCAGGGGAAACATCCCTACTCCTTTTAGAAGGAGGAGGCTGAGAACCCCTAATAAGAGTCAACAAATCATTAGCCATTTTAACCCTTTGGGATTGAGGGGAACGAGAAGCTGGAGCCTGCCTTTTCACAGGCTTATGAATGGAAGATTTACCTGCAAGCCAGAAGGATTTGGGAGGCCTGGCAACCGCCAAAGTTGTAGCAGAGGTAGAAGGAAGAAGTTTGCTATCAGAACGCAAAACAGAGGCCTAAGTCAGCTTAGCGGCTCCGGCTCCAGCAGAAGAGGCGACTGGCGACAGGTCGGAAGACAAAATGGAGGCTGAATGCCTAAGGGACTCAGACTCAATCAAGGCCTGTGGGTTGTACATCAGCAGACTGCAGGGACTGCAAAGGCATCTCACTGGCTACCGCCTGACTGACTACCAACTTTACCTCATCCGAGGACTTTGCTTTCTGAGGCCTGTTGCAGTCCTTATCCTTACGTTTCTTCAGAACATCCGAAGCCTGAAGACCGGCAGACACCATACCAATGAACTTAGGCCAAACTCCAAAATGCCTAGCCAAAATCTTAGCCCAACGGATAGTACGCATATTAAAGGAGGCATAGAGATCACATTTGGGAACGTAGTGGTCCAGGCCTAAACAAATAATGCAATAGGAATGAAAATCTCTATGAGGAATCTGCTTTCCACAGGTAAGGCAATTAACTTTTTCTGACTTTCGTTAAGGCAAGAAAAGAAGATCCCCAGTGGGGTACTTAGCTGTAGTAGACTTCAACTCTTGTAGTCGGAAACCAACAAAGGTAAACTGCCGACCGGCACTTGTGCATGAAAAGCTTCTGCTTCAGGCTCCATGGCAAGGAAGACTGGGGAAGTGACGTTGGCTGCCTCCTTTTGTATCAGACACCCTGACGTCCTTGACTACAGACAGCAACCGACTTAATTTTTACTTACCTTTGGTATTCTGGCTGACTGAGGACTACTGGGAGCCGGATAACCCATTTGTTAAGACTGCAACAGTGAAACACGATGAACATTAGCACAAATATCCAGTTCTATGTTCTACACCTGTATCTGCACATACAGTACTAATGCAGAAAAAAAAACAGAGGGAAATGAATACAACATTAGACAGTACATAACCCCAGCTTTTAACCAGACCACATATTTTGAATACCAGTAATCTATATTAATTATGAAGACACACTATTTTAATACAATCAGGATTCTGACATCCAATGTTTAGTATAAAGAATTCCTGTTAATCTTGCAGTCAGAAATCCTAAGTCCAATATTTAGGTACAGCTACATTATCTGGTGCCCTGTGCCATTTCCCAATCTGCCCCCCCATGCTGATCCTAACTCTCCTCCTGCCCCTATCCCAATCTGCCCCTCTGCACTACCTTACTAATGTGTGCTGATCCTCACCCTCATCCTGCTCCTATCCCAATCTGCCTCCTTGTGCCACCTTACTAATGTGTGCTGATCCTAATCTTCCTCCTGCCCCACCCTTAGTCAGCCCCCCCTGCACCACCTTACTAATGTATGCTGATCCTCACCGCCCTCCTGCCCCATCCCAGTCTGCCCCACCACCACCTTACTAATGTGTGCTGATCCTCACCCTACTCCTGCCCCTATCCCAATGTGTTCCCCTTGCACCACCTTATTCATGGGTGCTGATCCTAACCCTCCTCCCACCCCTATGCCAATCTGCCCCCCTGCACCACCTTACTAATGTGTGCTGATCCTTATCCTCCCCCTGCTGCTATCATTAATCCAACATCTTACCACCCTTTCTTAACAGTAACACTACTCAAACAAACTTGGGTTGACTATATATGTTGTTTTGTTTTATAATCAGAAAAGGAAACTATTTGGTTTGGTTTTCTTTTTCAATCATTTTTATTTGGTGTTTTTGCTTTTTGGTGAGTTTTTCAAAATTACAAAATTTTCCAAAATTCATAATTAAATGCTAAGATCAATCAGTTTTTATTCTATGCTTATGCATTTTGATTACTAGTCATGTACCCACATATACGAAAATATACTCATATCAACTCATACATATGTCTAGTTATAGATATAATTATGCATGTGTATACATATGTACGGCACAAACACATGTACACTAGTTCATGCGAAACTTCACAATCATTAAAATATCATTAAAATGTTGTTGTGGAAGGGCTCATTATCTTGGTACACCTCAGAGATGAATCCTCAGAGGTGTATGACAGTGAGGAAGACCCACTACCTTAATTACCTCCAAGCATGGGCTTGCACATAGTGTCATGCAAGGGGGAGTGCACAACAGATGTGCTCCAATTGCTGGGGGAAGCAGAACTATAATAAGGTCATAGGTAAGAACTAGGCAGTCTGTCTGCAGACCATTTCTAGCCTAGCTAAAAAACCCTATTCTAAATTTCCCTCTAGCCTCATGGTGGGGAGGGGGGGCAAGATAGGGAGAGAATTTGAGGCTGCCCATCCAGTTATCTAGGGTTACCATGAAGGTGGCAAGGGTGCTACTCTGACACTGTAGTGGAAGGTTCCTCCAGAGGTGAGCGATAGATTGGGATATAAATCTTTGATGTTAACTTGCTCTATTATCTGCTGATGAAGACTTAGATCCTGTAAATGAGTATTTGATGTGTAGTAAGCAATGAGATATGCCTGTCCCAGACCTGGAACTAGTATTCATCTCCATTCCCTGATGTTATGGTCCTGAAGCCTATTCTCATGGAAAGCACATGATTTTGTTGTTGACATTGTCCGCTGCTACTGTTTTATCACAGATTTTAATGCTTTGTGGCCTGGGTCATGCCTGAAAAGGGTCTTCAGATCAGCGTATTTATCTGGTTAACAAATGTTTAAATAAATAAATAAACCTGATAAAGGAGGATTCTTTTACCACCAAGGTCAAGTAATCTCACAGATTACTATCTACACATGTGAGGTTGTGGGTTGTGCAAGATGGGTTTACCCCTAGGAAAAAAGTGTTTGCTTTTAAAGTTTTTGTTAGAAGTCTACATTTGTATATTGTAATCTTTATTTCTTCATTGTTTGTAACCACTGGTTCACAGAAACTATGTGATACATTTTAAAGGACAAGCATAGGTTCTATAACATAGCTAGTCTATGATCCAAAAAAGCAACTTTGCTGTAAAATTTCGGTCAAGACGTCAGTACAGCCTCCTTTGTATGTAACCATAGATTTTTTGTTTCCCACATTTGGGCACAAAACCTTGCTCACATTCCTCTAGACTTTGAAGTCCAGGCTTTCACCAAATATCCCTGATATGAGGCTCTAATACTCTCCCTCATCCAAGACTGACCACCCACGTTCTGCATTGGGAGAAGCCATAGAGGGGAGACCTTTGTCTTGAGTAACGAGACCTTTGACCAGATGACTTGAGAGTTGGTCTCCAGGATCAGCCTGGACATCTTTGAGTAACAGCTGATGAATAAAAAATTTGGTAGCACCAATGCCTCAGAATGCACTCTCAAAGTGGGAGCTGGGAATGTACCTTTTCCAGTTCTTCCTACTCTGCAGAGGACTTGAGTGCTCACTTTTCAAGGAACAAAGCAGCACCTGTGGGGTTCAGAAATTAGTAAAGGACTTTTTTCAATAATGGCTAGACTACAACTTAACCTCAGAGATTTGGCTCTTGTATTGATGGTCCAAATAATGCCTCGAAGCACAATGGACCCTCCTGCCATAGTTCTTGTGAGGATTCCTCAGTTGTTCACAAGATAGAAAAAATACTTTCCACTGGAAATCATCATGTGTAAGGTTTGAATATCTGCTATATGTGGCAGTGCTTTTCACTCTGCCTGGAAACATTCTGAAGTAGTCAGACTGTGTAGATGAAAGTGCTAAATTAAAACGGTTTATTTTATTCTACTACTGCCTTAGACTGACATGTTTTCATCTGGATTTGTACTTATTACATGTTTGAGGTTGGTTAGGTGTTTAGTGTCTAGAAACAATATGAACAATGCCATCGTGGGTTTTGGTTAATAACTTGATAGCCACATGGGCACTTGATTTATATGTAGGTGCTGAACATAGGGGCTTTACTGATAAATGCTGGGATTGTAATCCAAACTATGTAAATTGCTTAAAATAACTGATAGATTCTGAGGTTAGTTGGACATATGGAGTCACAGTGTGACATCACATCACGTGTAAGGCACCAGACGTATGCATCCCTATGTGTGGGGTTTACAAAGACAGATGCTGAGTGGTGAAAGGATGAACTCCACCAGAAGGCCTGAGGGAACATTCTCAATGTTAGACCTACTATGCTAGTATATATGTAGACAAATTTCTGCTAATTAAAGTCATGACATGTCTGAAAATGTGTGCACAACACAAAACATGGTTAGCTGAATTGTGTAACTAAGAACCTATAAATTCCACTATAATGTTCCCAAAGGTCAGTATTTACTCAATTTCCCTAGTAACAACTGATTTGTTCACCAGCAGTTTTAACTCATCGTGTTTATTTTATAAATAGTAAAAGATTCACATATTTAAAGCTGCTAAAAGGGATTGATGTGAGTTGCTGACTGCATTAAAAAAAGAAAAAAAACATACAGATTTAGATTAAGATTAGATTAAGATACTGTGGTTAGATAAAATAAATTATAAAAGAGCATCCCAGGTGTTGCAGAGTATAGATCCAATTATTTTCGGATTAATATTGGAGGAAGATTTGACAAAGAATACTACCAGCTGTTTCTTTTTTCTTTCTAATAAAATTCCATTTCTAAGACTCAAGTGTTGAAGCAGGCAGTTAAAAAGCTTTGCAAAGATGAATTCTAAGGTAATTATTGTGAAGTAACTCTCGTGTGCCCCAATGTATGTTATATTTCAATTATGCACCTGAAGTAAAAAAGGGACAATTAAATATAGTCTGAAAGTCATACTCATGTGAACAATCTTATTTATAATTCTGTCTGAAATGTAGTTTACAGTTGTTGCAACTTCAAATATGCAAGCCAAAAATTGAAAAGGTCACACAGACAAACCAATTAGTAAAAAACTACAAGAAAAACCTAGTCAAGCTAGAGTTTTCACTATGTGATACCTTAAACCTCCTGTCATAGAAGCCCATGAGACATATGCAAATGACCCCTTAAGGGCATTAAGTGCTTCAGAATGACCATGACTTTTTCTTTTCAAGTCTTTATGGATACATTCACGCCAATAAAGCCAAACCCCACTAGCTGTGGACATGCATGTTTTGGCTTTCTTAGGATGTCGTCAGCACAGCATAAGCGGATTGTTTGGCTATACTTTAGAAACACAGGGTCTCTAAGCTCAAAAATAATAGCTCACATACCATGGAGTCCGGAGATCTAGGATACATGGTTTTCAAAACTGTCCATAACAATCCCAAAGCTATAAGCTTACTATCATATTTATAAATATATTTGATCAAGTTATAATGTTTCTCTTTATCCAACGCAGGACGTATCCATAGGAGATGTATTATCAACATTGATTATTACATTAACATTGTTTTCATGCTTTAGAATCTTTCATGAGTAATTCTATAATTTTTGGTAGAGGTATATAAGGAAGTAGGTCCTATGATTATAGTGCAGGTCAATTAACATAGTAGAAATGGATAGCCATGGCATTCTAAACAAACTGCTACTGTGGTAACATTCAAAACCTTGGTAACCTAAAAAAAGTATTTTTATATATAACACTGAATAATGATCTGACTATATACAGTAGGTTAACATCAGAGCCCCAGTCTTTAGATGCAGTGCCATCATCAGTGGTGTCTCAAGTGTCTCAGGAATTGGTCCAGTGTCATTCTGTGTGACCCCTTTATGCATGTCCAGTACGGCTCGCCAATGATGCCATTGACTTTAAACTGAGTGGACTAATAGACGATGAAATATAGAAATCTAACACGATCGCTTCAGCATATTTACAAAATGGTATCAAATTTAACCTTGGCAGATGACATTAGGGTTTGCTAAAACAATCCTAGTTATTTCATCAAAAAAAAATTCTTTTGCATACCTTCCCATACTGTGAAGCTACTTGCATTCTTTAGAGAAAATGTTTAACCTCATGAAGAGTTATGAAAACAAATGTCTATTTTTTTCATTTGATATCCAAGCTTTGCAATGGTCTTAGGTTCATTGGTTCCTAGGGGTTTACTAGGCTAACAACCACTAGGGCCCTTAAAAGCCTAGCTGTGCAACCCAAATGTGACTCACAAATTTGATTTATATTTGATTTATACGGGATGTCTTACTGACTGCTTCTGTCCAGAGAAAGAAGCCAGACTAGGGGTGAATTTTCTATTACCCATCCTTTGGTCCAGGTTGTGCTTAAATAGGGATATGGAGGAGCTCTACTTCACACAGATGAGGAGCCTGTTCCAGAGGATGGGAATTCTCTGAAAAACATATCTGTCTCTCCAACATGTCTTATTTATGTTGCAAGCAAAATTTAGGATTTTTAATCTCGTAGTTCTGATGCAGTTGGTTTTGCATATGTGCAAAATATTCATCAAAAGAGGATCCAGGGATGGCATGCCAGTCAAAAATCACCTTCCTGAAGTCTGTATGATACCGAGTAAAGAGAGAGATTGGAGGCAATTAGCATAGGATATTGTGTTTACTCCCTCTATTATTTTTGTAAGGAATCTTTGTGGTCAGATATATACCAATGATGAGTGGGCCTGATGGGTGTTCATCTTGTGGTTGAGCCAGGACTTCTTGGCTACCAACCTTTGCAAAGGTTCACGAATTGAAGAAACAGACTGGATTTTGAAGGAAAGAAAAGTTGTTGTGTCTTTTGGCTTATGGGTCGCCATAGCAGAACTCCGGTCCGCTAATGTTTGGTAGTGGATTTTTACTTGCCGAGTTACCAGCCCTGACGCACAACCTTCAATGAAGGCACGCCCATTCACGCATGCCTCCACACAGAAGACTCTCTAGCTGAGAACTGAACGGGACAACATCTTGCTGTGAGGTGACAACGCTACTGCAGCACCACTACCGCGGGTTTTGAAGGAAAGAAAAGTAGTATGGCAATATATTTAAAGCTAAAGTTTCAATGCTTTGGGAATTCAGCAATTTGGATTCAGATTTATGTTATTCTTTTTTACTGGTTTGTGATCTTATGTACCCATAAGTATCCAACATCAACCATCTATTTGCCCCCATCTAACATGCACCTTATTCTTTCTAAATTCAGTGGTCTCTCACTGTCTTCCCCACATTTTCCTTCCTGTTGAGAAATTCTACTCTACTGAAAACAGGAAAAATAATTTGTGTAGCATGTTTGCTTTTTCCTTTTCAAAGTCATTACCCTTCTCCATTCCTTTTTGACCTCAGTACCTAAATAACTAATTTTACTTTTTTTTTACTATTTTGCTAGCTCCATTCCCCTTCCATTCTGCCTACTTTTTTCTGCCATTCATGGTTGTATTTTTCTAGATTATTTTGCATTCCCTTATAACCACATCTATTGACCCTTTCCACCACTCATAAGTCCTCCACATTTCTTGCATTGCTTTCTGACCTCCGTTTCCTTTTTTTCGGTTTCTGCTCAGTCCATCCAGTATTGGCACCTTTTTCTTGTTTATTTATCGATTTATTGATTTACTTAATTACCTTTTGGCACTTATGTTAGTTCCACTAGGTCTCTGATTTGTTTAAGAGGCACTTTTCTTTTCATAACCACTATTACAAAACCATGCAAACCAGAAACAAATTAATAAAAAAGATCAAAAACTGTCAATTCAACAGAGCATGACCATGATATAACTTTGTCAGAATCAACAATTGTTCAAAAATCAAAAAAGTTATTCTGGTACTTTTCAAAGCTAGACATAAAATGACTTTATCAGAACTAAATCCTTATTCATAAATGCAGACCAGTTCATCAACTTTAGTAGAACAAGTTTTCCTTCCTCTAAAAATGATAACCATGAAAAACACCATTCTAAACCAGAACCATTCCATTCCACTACTCTTGTCCATAAGCTTGCTGAAAATGGACACAACCACACCATGTATAAATAACTCTCTCTAATGTACACCTCCAGTATCTTGCGCCCCTTCCTTATTTACATAGCTTAACAGTGGTGAGATGCCAAATGTGATTCAGTTTGCAATGGGTAAAAGCAAGTGAGGAGGAAAACATTATGTCTTTCCAAGATATTAGGACTCTTCCCATTGTTCTGTTCCCAGAGCAAAACCAAGCATGCGTTCCTATTTGACTATCAGTGATGAAAAGACAGACTTGTAAATCAACGCAACATGCACAGAGTCAGTGATGATTTTGTTGTATATTATACTCCTTAAAAACTTAACTAGCAAATTACTAATACTGTTCCTACAATTAAATGCCCCGGGGTGTTTTTTACCACCTGTCAGAGAGGTCAAATGAAGATTTGCCATCGCTGTAAAGGATTACAGGAATGCCAGTCAGAGCATATCTGGAAGACCAAGAGAGAACCACACATATCTGCCAACAAATCTTTCTGATACATAAAGTCTAACTGTCTAAGTTACCAACATATAGAGATAGGCCCACCAAAACTGTAAAGGAGCACAATATTTTTTCCCAAAACCATAAAATTGCTCTGGAGAGGTTTATATATTTCAGAACATGCCAAACTTTATCTTCCACCCCACCTGGATTTCTCTAAGCTGGAATGCTAGGAAAACCATACCTTGGATTAGCAACCTGTGCCAGTGGCTTGACATATAACGGACAGTGTTTCAAGAAGGTAATGGTAAATCCAAACACCTGGACTACTTCCCACATGAATGACCACTCCAGAGAGTCAAATGTCTTATGAAGGTCTAAGAACAATGCAGCCATAAGAAGGTGAAGCTATTTTAATTCTAGCCATAAGCACATTAGCTCTACTCACCTTGCCTTTGGATAATAAATCCTTGCTGCAGGAGATGCACCAATGAAGACAGTAAACTTTCCAGATATGAAGCCAAAATCTTGCCATATCTTTTGGTTTCCAATTGTAAAATTGAAATAGGAAGGAAATCAGATGGGGATGGCTTTCTGGAGAAGGGTTATTGATGAGTAAGGGAATATATCCCTCCTCCTTCATGGAATAGTGCAAAAAGTGGTTTACTTAAAAGCTTTCTGGATTATGTAAAAATTCTGCTGGCAAACCATCTGGTCCTGTCACTTTCCCAGTGGTAAGTTGCTGGATACTGTACTCCTCCTGTACTGTTATTGGCTGGTTTCCCAGTGGTACGTTGCTGGATACTGTACTCCTCCTGTACTGTTATTGGCTGGTTTCCCAGTGGTACGTTGCTAGATACTGTACTCCTCCTGTACTGTTATTAGCTGGTTTCCCAGTGGCAAGTTGCTGGATACTGTACTCCTTTCTGTACTGTTATTGGCTGGTTTCCCAGTGGTAAGTTGCTGGATACTGTACTCCTTTCTGTACTGTTATTGGCTGGTTTCCCAGTGGTAAGTTGCTGGATACTGTACTCCTTTCTGTACTGTTATTGGCTGGTTTCCCAGTGGTAAGTTGCTGGATACTGTACTCCTTTCTGTACTGTTATTGGCTGGTTTCCCAGTGGTAAGTTGCTGGATACTGTACTCCTTTCTGTACTGTTATTGGCTGGTTTCCCAGTGGTAAGTTGCTGGATACTGTACTCCTTTCTGTACTGTTATTGGCTGGTTTCCCAGTGGTAAGTTGCTGGATACTGTACTCCTTTCTGTACTGTTATTGGCTGGTTTCCCAGTGGTAAGTTGCTGGATACTGTACTCCTTTCTGTACTGTTATTGGCTGGTTTCCCAGTGGTAAGTTGCTGGATACTGTACTCCTTTCTGTACTGTTATTGGCTGGTTTCCCAGTGGTAAGTTGCTGGATACTGTACTCCTTTCTGTACTGCTATTGGCTGGTTTCCCAGTGGTAAGTTGCTGGATACTGTACTCCTTTCTGTACTGTTATTGGCTGGTTTCCCAGTGGTAAGTTGCTGGATACTGTACTCCTTTCTGTACTGTTATTGGCTGGTTTCCCAGTGGTAAGTTGCTGGATACTGTACTCCTTTCTGTACTGTTATTGGCTGGTTTCCCAGTGGTAAGTTGCTGGATACTGTACTCCTTTCTGTACTGTTATTGGCTGGTTTCCCAGTGGTACGTTGCTGGATACTGTACTCCTTTCTGTACTGTTATTGGCTGGTTTCCCAGTGGTAAGTTGCTGGATACTGTACTCCTTTCTGTACTGTTATTGGCTGGTTTCCCAGTGGTAAGTTGCTGGATACTGTACTCCTTTCTGTACTGCTATTGGCTGGTTTCCCAGTGGTAAGTTGCTGGATACTGTACTCCTTTCTGTACTGTTATTGGCTGGTTTCCCAGTGGTAAGTTGCTGGATACTGTACTCCTTTCTGTACTGTTATTGGCTGGTTTCCCAGTGGTACGTTGCTGGATACTGTACTCCTTCTGTACTGTTATTGGCTGGTTTCCCAGTGGTACGTTGCTGGATACTGTACTCCTGTACTGTTATTGGCTGGTTTCCCAGTGGTACGTTGCTGGATACTGTACTCCTTCTGTACTGTTAATGGCTGGTTTCCCAGTGGTACGTTGCTGGATACTGTACTCTTTCTGTACTGTTATTGGCTGGTTTTCCAGTGGTACGTTGCTGGATAGTGTATTCCTTCTGTACTGTTATTGGCTGGTTTCCCAGTGGTACGTTGCTGGATACTGTACTCCTTCTGTACTGTTATTGGCTGGTTTCCCAGTGGTAAGTTGCTAGATGCTGTACTCCTTCTGTACTATTACTGGCTGGTTTCCCAGTGGTAAGTTGCTGGATACTGTACTCCTTCTGTACTGTTATTGGCTGGTTAAGAGCCTGGCAATCAGTGGCTCCAATTTGTGGCAACAGGGCCTGCTGTAAAAATGTACTTGAATGGGTGGAGTCTTGTTCACTGGACCTACTGTTAAGTTTAATGATGGTGCTAGGCAATACTTGTGCAATTTCCTGTGCTCCGCATGACACTTCACTATTATCCACTGTCATAGCTGTAATAGAGCTCTTTCCTTCATATAAGAACTTTGTTAGCAAGAAGTTTTAGGGATCCAGTACCCTTAGCACAGCAGTAAGTTTGCAGTCTCTCATTTATTAGGTACTCTGTTGAGCTGAATGGCCTAATCTAACTATCTCACTAAGCTGTAAAATCTGCATGCTTATCCACGTTTTGTCCCCCATAATATTATATCATCCTTCCAACCTGTGCATCTGTCTCCAACTGAATGACTCTGCTATTTTGTATAGCTGTTGCTTTTCTTAATCTCCACCAACAACCATCTAACCAGATTTTTAAAATGTTCCCATTCTACAAAGAAGTTGTTTGTGCTACTTTAACCTACCTCCCAGCAGTCCTGAATTAAATTATTTAAAAGTAACCCATAATGTGGTGAGCGTAGCGTCAAATCTCCAGGCCCTAGGGGAAAGTCATGTTCAACTGCTAGAATTTGCAACCGTACAAAATTATGGCCTGATAGGTAGATGTACTATGGTTTACTTCCTTAACTACCTTCAGAATCTGGAAACTCAACAGGAGATAGTCCAGATGAGAAACAGTGCCCATTTATTGCGCTATAAAAGTATACTCCCTCCCATGGGGATGCAACACACTCCATGTGTGAACTAGCCACTTCCTTCAAGTCCCTGAAACATTTAATTATTTTCTTTTTCCTGAAGCACCTTTCTGAAATTCAGTCTAAGACAGGGTTCAGAGGGACATTAAAAGTTGCACCCAACCACTAGTATGCAATCAATCCCCACTCCCATCTAAAAGAGAAGATGAAAAGTGGTGGAGGACTGAGGTAGCAACCCAGGACAGTCACGCCCTTCATCGTACAAACATTTGCAACAATCTGTCATCCTCCCTGGTCCTTTCATAACTGTTAATAAGAACTACTTTAATCTCTAAAATGAAATCATCTTTCAGAGCTTTGGAACAACAGCTAGAGATACGCCATCCCTTCTGTCTTCTTAGGAAGAACTCTGAAGAAGCAAGTTTTAACCTTGTTTCCTTGATAAAAGTTAGGTCTGATTGCCATCGCCTTCCATAGACCTACATAAGCCTGCTGTTTTAAAGCTGAAGATATGCCTCTTGGTTTCCAAGAAATACTCATACCCCCCCAACCTACTTGAGAAAAATTAAAAATCTCTGTAGTTAGAGTGTTTGGCAAGATAATGATTAAGAACAGACTGTTCAAAGTGAAAACAGGGCCAACAAACTGCTTACCAACTGCACAAGCTGAACAATCTTAATAGATGAGAGTAAAAAAAATGAAAACAGACCATCCTAGGGACAAATACCCCATTAGCTAGTTGGCAAAATATAGAGACCTTCCAACTCAAAAGGTAGTCATATCGAGAGGGACAGTGGACATACGTTTTAAGCAAAAATAAGAACTGATAATGCAGTATCACCTGAATGTCTAAGCATCAAGAGCCAAATATAGAAATATCTGCTGGTTGGCTAACAAAGAGGCTAAGAAAGCAATTGTAATAGTGAAGAGCAAGGCATCATATGCACTCTACCAGCTTTTGAAAAGTGACCGAGTAGATGGCACATAGAAACTATCACAAGGCAAAGACAGAAATATAAAGAAGATAGTCGGACACGCTACATAAGGATGCAAGCAACAACCTGCTCACCAGTCTACTGGACAAAGTACACATGGAAGTAATACTTCCACCAGCTTCTGAATGAAGAAAAACATACAGAAGATGTACTGCCTTAGACCAGTGGTTCCCAAACTTTTTCGATTCTCGGCTCCCTTGTTGAATCCAGGTTTTCCCAAGGTCCCCCCCCCATCAAATTCTAACAAGTATACTTTGCGAAATAATTTTTTTTTTTTTTTAATTAAAAGGGTTAGTTAGGTAATAATAAGTAATACACGTATTTAAGATCACAAAATATTACATTATTTTTCCCTCAGTTTAAAATTGTTCAAAAGATCAAGTCCAATTCAGAATTACATTTTGAACTGAAGTTGTCACACTGTGCATCCATTACCATTTAAAAGTGTGTGTGTGTGTATACATACTGTAAATGCCCTTATTAGTAATGTACTGCTGACCATCCTTCAGGATTTCTGTTAGCCCCTAGTGTCTGCAACACGAAAAGAAAAGGCTTGTCTGGAGACAAGCTGACCACAGATCAATATGTCCTGAAGGATCACTCAGCCATACCTGTTTACTAGAAAGACAGTCTTCCACGTTACCAACCTGACCCACATACACACCAACACGTGTGTTTACATACATAAATATAGACATATGGGGGGGGGTGAAATAATACATACATATAAACGTTACAAGGACAGAAAAGCCCTATAAGAAAGCTTTGTCTGAAACTGCTGCTGAGTGCTACTCTGTAATGTATACAGACTAATCATACACCAAACCATTGGTGGCTGAACTGTAAAATATTAACCAATACATTTGTAAAGAAATACCACAAAATGGTGCATTTTTGAAAAGACTGGCCCATATATTCGCTGCAAAAAAATATCTCCGATCATTAGAAGCATGACCAACTCACAATCTGTGTTTGCCGATTGTAGGTTCTTGTAAGAAATAATCATGGTACAACACTATTCACATAGCGCTTGGAAGGGTTCCTTCTCTTCCCCACGTCCACGACTTTCACATCCAAAACACTGCGGGACAGCATCATGTTCAGCTAGCGCTGATCTCAAAGACCCTCAAGGCAAGAAAAGTAAACAGCTGAGTAGGAATTAAACCCTGGTAGCAACAGACCACTCAAGCTTAATCAAACTTCCCTCATATCAGGGTTAGAGAGCATGAGTTGTGCCCCTGCTAGTAACCCTTCTCTAGCCCGTAAACTATACAAGCATGTGTAATAAAATAGGAGGCGAATTCACGAAATGTAAGAAAATCTCACTTCATGGTACAGTGCTGGGGGATCAGCTAGATGTTCCACACCATGAGAAAACTTATTTAGCCTGTTGAAACCCCGGTTAGCTTCCAGCAAAAGAAATTCTGAAATCAAGTATCTCCACATGCAGCTCACTTTTTAACCAGTCCTCCTTTTCCATCCAGTCTAAGCCTGGTTAGTATCAAGGGAAAGTTTCACACACTGCTTCCTCTGAGATTTATGTGTACTAGATTTCTTAGTTCTTTGCTTTATTTCCATCCCTGATTCCGGCTGCTAGATGTAAGAAGACAACAGCACTGATTTCTACAGTACAATTTGTGTTTATAAATATCCTTCACTTCCCAAACCAGGGATGACTCCTTATGCACGGTGTCTTACCACCCTTTCTTAACAGTAACACTACTCAAACAAACTTGGGTTGACTATATACGTTGTTTTGTTTTATAATCAGAAAAGGAAACTATTTGGTTTGGTTTTCTTTTTCAATCATTTTTATTTGGTGTTTTTGCTTTTTGGTGAGTTTTTCAAAATTACAAAATTTTCCAAAATTCATAATTAAATGCTAGGATCAATCAGTTTTTATTCTATGCTTGTGCATTTTGATTACTAGTCACGTACCCACATATACGAAAATATACTCATATCAACTCATACATATGTCTAGTTATAGATATAATTATGCATGTGTATACATATGTACGGCACAAACACATGTACACTAGTTCATGCGAAACTTCACAATCATTAAAATATCATTAAAATGTTGTTGCGGAAGGGCTCATTATCTTGGTACACCTCAGAGATGAATCCTCAGAGGTGTATGACAGTGAGGAAGACCCACTACCTTAATTACCTCCAAGCATGGGCTTGCACATAGTGTCATGCAAGGGGGAGTGCACAACAGATGTTCTCCAATTGCTGGGGGAAGCAGAACTATAATAAGGTCATAGGTAAGAACTAGGCAGTCGGTCTGCAGACCATTTCTAGCCTAGCTAAAAAACCCTATTCTAAATTTCCCTCTAGCCTCATGGTGGGGAGGGGGGGGGGCAAGATAGGGAGAGAATTTGAGGCTGCCCATCCAGTTATCTAGGGTTACCATGAAGGTGGCAAGGGTGCTACTCTGATTGACACTGTAGTGGAAGGTTGCTCCAGAGGTGAGCGATACATTGGGATATAAATCTTTGATGTTAACTTGCTCTATTATCTGCTGATGAAGATTTAGATTCTGTAAATGAGTATTTGATGTGTAGTAAGCAATGAGATATGCCTGTCCCAGACCTGGAACTAGTATTCATCTCCATTCCCTGATGTTATGGTCCTGAAGCCTATTCTCATGGAAAGCACATGATTTTGTTGTTGACATTGTCCGCTGCTACTGTTTAATCACAGATTTTAATGCTTTGTGGCCTGGGTCATGCCTGAAAAGGGTCTTCAGATCAGCGTATTTATCTGGTTAACAAATGTTTAAATAAATAAATAAACCTGATAAAGGAGGATTCTTTTACCACCAAGGTCAAGTAATCTCACAGATTACTATCTACACATGTGAGGTTGTGGGTTGTGCAAGATGGGTTTGCCCCTAGGAAAAAAAGTGTTTGCTTTTAAAGTTTTTGTTAGAAGTCTACATTTGTATATTGTAATCTTTATTTCTTCATTGTTTGTAACCACTGGTTCACAGAAACTATGTGATATATTTTAAAGGACAAGCATAGGTTCTATAACATAGCTAGTCTATGATCCAAAAAAGCAACGTTGCTGTAAAATTTCGGTCAAGATATCAGTACAGCCTTTCTCCTTTGTATGTAACCATAGATTTTTTGTTTCCCACATTTGGGCACAAAACCTTGCTCACATTCCTCTAGACTTTGAAGTCCAGGCTTTCACCAAATATCCCTGATATGAGGCTCTAATACTCTCCCTCATCCAAGACTGACCACCCACGTTCTGCATTGGGAGAAGCCATAGAGGGGAGACCTTTGTCTTGAGTAACGAGACCTTTGACCAGATGACTTGAGAGTTGGTCTCCAGGATCAGCTTGGACATCTTTCAGTAACAGCTGATGAATAAAAAATTTGGTAGCACCAATGCCTCAGAATGCACTCTCAAAGTGGGAGCTGGGAATGTACCTTTTCCAGTTCTTCCTACTCTGCAGAGGACTTGAGTGCTCACTTTTCAAGGAACAAAGCAGCACCTGTGGGGTTCAGAAATTAGTAAAGGACTTTTTTCAATAATGGCTAGACTACAACTTAACCTCAGAGATTTGGCTCTTGTATTGATGGTCCAAATAATGCCTCGAAGCACAATGGACCCTCCTGCCATAGTTCTTGTGAGGATTCCTCAGTTGTTCACAAGATAGAAAAAATACTTTCCACTGGAAATCATCATGTGTAAGGTTTGAATATCTGCTATATGTGGCAGTGCTTTTCACTCTGCCTGGAAACATTCTGAAGTAGTCAGACTGTGTAGATGAAAGTGCTAAATTAAAACGGTTTATTTTATTCTACTACTGCCTTAGACTGACATGTTTTCATCTGGATTTGTACTTATTACATGTTTGAGGTTGGTTAGGTGTTTAGTGTCTAGAAACAATATGAACAATGCCATCGTGGGTTTTGGTTAATAACTTGATAGCCACATGGGCACTTGATTTATATGTAGGTGCTGAACATAGGGACTTTACTGATAAATTCTGGGATTGTAATCCAAACTATGTAAGTTGCTTAAAATAACTGATAGATTCTGAGGTTAGTTGGACATATGGAGTCACAGTGTGACATCACAGCACGTGTAAGGCACCAGACGTATGCATCCCTATGTGTAGGGTTTACAAAGACAGATGCTGAGTGGTGAAAGGATGAACTCCACCAGAAGGCCTGAGGGAACATTCTCAATGTTAGACCTACTATGCTAGTATATATGTAGACAAATTTTTGCTAATTAAAGTCATGACATGTCTGAAAATGTGTGCACGACACAAAACATGGTTAGCTGAATTGTGTAACTAAGAACCTATAAATTCCACTATAATGTTCCCAAAGGTCAGTATTTACTCAATTTCCCTAGTAACAACTGATTTGTTCACCAGCAGTTTTAACTCATCTTGTTTATTTTATAAATAGTAAAAGATTCACATATTTAAAGCTGCTAAAAGGGATTGATGTGAGTTGCTGACTGCATTAAAAAAAAAAAAACATACAGATTTAGATTAAGATTAGATTAAGATACTGTGGTTAGATAAAATAAATTATAAAAGAGCATCCCAGGTGTTGCAGAGTATAGATCCAATTATTTTCGGATTAATATTGGAGGAAGATTTGACAAAGAATACTACCAGCTGTTTCTTTTTTCTTTCTAATAAAATTCCATTTCTAAGACTCAAGTGTTGAAGCAGGCAGTTAAAAAGCTTTGCAAAGATGAATTCTAAGGTAATTATTGTGAAGTAACTCTCGTGTGCCCCAATGTATGTTATATTTCAATTATGCACCTGAAGTAAAAAAGGGACAATTAAATATAGTCTGAAAGTCATACTCATGTGAACAATCTTATTTATAATTCTGTCTGAAATGTAGTTTACAGTTGTTGCAACTTCAAATATGCAAGCCAAAAATTGAAAAGGTCACACAGACAAACCAATTAGTAAAAAACTACAAGAAAAACCTAATCAAGCTAGAGTTTTCACTATGCGATACCTTAAACCTCCTGTCATAGAAGCCCATGAGACATATGCAAATGACCCCTTAAGGGCATTAAGTGCTTCAGAATGACCATGACTTTTTCTTTTCAAGTCTTTATGGATACATTCACGCCAATAAAGCCAAACCCCACTAGCTGTGGACATGCATGTTTTGGCTTTCTTAGGATGTCGTCAGCACAGCATAAGCGGACTGTTTGGCTATACTTTAGAAACACAGGGTCTCTAAGCTCAAAAATAATAGCTCACATACCATGGAGTCCGGAGATCTAGGATACATGGTTTTCAAAACTGTCCATAACAATCCCAAAGCTATAAGCTTACTATCATATTTATAAATATATTTGATCAAGTTATAATGTTTCTCTTTATCCAACGCAGGACGTATCCATAGGAGATGTATTATCAACATTGATTATTACATTAACATTGTTTTCATGCTTTAGAATCTTTCATGAGTAATTCTGTAATTTTTGGTAGAGGTATATAAGGAAGTAGGTCCTATGATTATAGTGCAGGTCAATTAACATAGCAGAAATGGATAGCCATGGCATTCTAAACAAACTGCTACTGTGGTAACATTCAAAACCTTGGTAACCTAAAAAAAGTATTTTTATATATAACACTGAATAATGATCTGACTATATACAGTAGGTTAACATCAGAGCCCCAGTCTTTAGATGCAGTGCCATCATCAGTGGTGTCTCAAATGTCTCAGGAATTGGTCCAGTGTCATTCTGTGTGACCCCTTTATGCATGTCCAGTACGGCTCGCCAATGATGCCATTGACTTTAAACTGAGTGGACTAATAGGCGATGAAATATAGAAATCTAACACGATCGCTTCAGCATATTTACAAAATGGTATCAAATTTAACCTTGGCAGATGACATTAGGGTTTGCTAAAACAATCCTAGTTATTTCATCAAAAAAAAATTATTTTGCATACCTTCCCATACTGTGAAGCTACTTGCATTCTTTAGAGAAAATGTTTAACCTCATGAAGAGTTATGAAAACAAATGTCTATTTTTTTCATTTGATATCCAAGCTTTGCAATGGTCTTAGGTTCATTGGTTCCTAGGGGTTTACTAGGCTAACAACCACTAGGGCCCTTAAAAGCCTAGCTGTGCAACCCAAATGTGACTCACAAATTTGATTTATATTTGATTTATACGGGATGTCTTACTGACTGCTTCTGTCCAGAGACAGAAGCCAGACTAGGGGTGAATTTTCTATTACCCATCCTTTGGTCCAGGTTGTGCTTAAATAGGGATATGGAGGAGCTCTACTTCACACAGATGGGTAGCCTGTTCCGGAGGATGGGAATTCTCTGAAAAACATATCTGTCTCTCCAACATGTCTTATTTATGTTGCAAGCAAAATTTAGGATTTTTAATCTCATAGTTCTGATGCAGTTGGTTTTACATATGTGCAAAATATTCATCAAAAGAGGATCCAGGGATGGCATGCCAGTCAAAAATCACCTCCCTGAAGTCTGTATGATACCAAGTAAAGAGAGAGATTGGAGGCAATTAGCATAGGATATTGTGTTTATTCCCTCTATTATTTTTGTAAGGAATCTTTGTGGTCAGATATATACCAATGATGAGTGGGCCTGATGGGTGTTCATCTTGTGGTTGAGCCAGGACTTCTTGGCTACCAACCTTTGCAAAGGTTCACGAATTGAAGAAACAGACTGGATTTTGAAGGAAAGAAAAGTTGTTGTGTCTTTTGGCTTATGGGTCGCCATAGCAGAACTCCGGTCCACTAATGTTTGGTAGTGGATTTTTACTTGCCGAGTTACCAGCCCTGACGCACAACCTTCAATGAAGGCACGCCCATTCACGCATGCCTCCACACAGAAGACGCTCTAGCTGAGAACTGAACGGGACAACATCTTGCTGTGAGGTGACAATGCTACTGCAGCACCACTACCGCGGGTTTTGAAGGAAAGAAAAGTAGTATGGCAATATATTTAAAGCTAAAGTTTCAATGCTTTGGGAATTCAGCAATTTGGATTCAGATTTATGTTATTCTTTTTTACTGGTTTGTGATCTTATGTACCCATAAGTATCCAACATCAACCATCTATTTGCCCCCATCTAACATGCACCTTATTCTTTCTAAATTCAGTGGTCTCTCACTGTCTTCCCCACATTTTCCTTCCTGTTGAGAAATTCTACTCTACTGAAAACAGGAAAATAATTTGTGTAGCATGTTTGCTTTTTCCTTTTCAAAGTCATTACCCTTCTCCATTCCTTTTTGACCTCAGTACCTAAATAACTAATTTTACTTTTTTTTACTATTTTGCTAGCTCCATTCCCCTTCCATTCTGCCTACTTTTTTCTGCCATTCATGGTTGTATTTTTCTAGATTATTTTGCATTCCCTTATAACCACATCTATTGACCCTTTCCACCACTCATAAGTCCTCCACATTTCTTGCATTGCTTTCTGACCTCCGTTTCCTTTTTTTCGGTTTCTGCTCAGTCCATCCAGTATTGGCACCTTTTTCTTGTTTATTTATCGATTTATTGATTTACTTAATTACCTTTTGGCACTTATGTTAGTTCCACTAGGTCTCTGATTTGTTTAAGAGGCACTTTTCTTTTCATAACCACTATTACAAAACCATGCAAACCAGAAACAAATTAATAAAAAAGATCAAAAACTGTCAATTCAACAGAGCATGACCATGATATAACTTTGTCAGAATCAACAATTGTTCAAAAATCAAAAAAGTTATTCTGGTACTTTTCAAAGCTAGACATAAAATGACTTTATCAGAACTAAATCCTTATTCATAAATGCAGACCAGTTCATCAACTTTAGTAGAACAAGTTTTCCTTCCTCTAAAAATGATAACCATGAAAAACACCATTCTAAACCAGAACCATTCCATTCCACTACTCTTGTCCATAAGCTTGCTGAAAATGGACACAACCACACCATGTATAAATAACTCTCTCTCTAATGTACACCTCCAGTATCTTGCGCCCCTTCCTTATTTACATAGCTTAACAGTGGTGAGATGCCAAATGTGATTCAGTTTGCAATGGGTAAAAGCAAGTGAGGAGGAAAACATTATGTCTTTCCAAGATATTAGGACTCTTCCCATTGTTCTGTTCCCAGAGCAAAACCAAGCATGCGTTCCTATTTGACTATCAGTGATGAAAAGACAGACTTGTAAATCAACGCAACATGCACAGAGTCAGTGATGATTTTGTTGTATATTATACTCCTTAAAAACTTAACTAGCAAATTACTAATACTGTTCCTACAATTAAATGCCCCGGGGTGTTTTTTACCACCTGTCAGAGAGGTCAAATGAAGATTTGCCATCGCTGTAAAGGATTACAGGAATGCCAGTCAGAGCATATCTGGAAGACCAAGAGAGAACCACACATATCTGCCAACAAATCTTTCTGATACATAAAGTCTAACTGTCTAAGTTACCAACATATAGAGATAGGCCCACCAAAACTGTAAAGGAGCACAATATTTTTTCCCAAAACCATAAAATTGCTCTGGAGAGGTTTATATATTTCAGAACATGCCAAACTTTATCTTCCACCCCACCTGGATTTCTCTAAGCTGGAATGCTAGGAAAACCATACCTTGATTAGCAACCTGTGCCAGTGGCTTGACATATAACGGACAGTGTTTCAAGAAGGTAATGGTAAATCCAAACACCTGGACTACTTCCCACATGAATGACCACTCCAGAGAGTCAAATGTCTTATGAAGGTCTAAGAACAATGCAGCCATAAGAAGGTGAAGCTATTTTAATTCTAGCCATAAGCACATTAGCTCTACTCACCTTGCCTTTGGATAATAAATCCTTGCTGCAGGAGATGCACCAATGAAGACAGTAAACTTTCCAGATATGAAGCCAAAATCTTGCCATATCTTTTGGTCTCCAATTGTAAAATTGAAATAGGAAGGAAATCAGATGGGGTTGCTTTCTGGAGAAGGGTTATTGATGAGTAAGGGAATATATCCCTCCTCCTTCATGGAATAGTGCAAAAAGTGGTTTACTTAAAAGCTTTCTGGATTATGTAAAAATTCTGCTGGCAAACCATCTGGTCCTGTCACTTTCCCAGTGGTAAGTTGCTGGATACTGTACTCCTCCTGTACTGTTATTGGCTGGTTTCCCAGTGGTACGTTGCTGGATACTGTACTCCTCCTGTACTGTTATTGGCTGGTTTCCCAGTGGTACGTTGCTAGATACTGTACTCCTCCTGTACTGTTATTGGCTGGTTTCCCAGTGGCAAGTTGCTGGATACTGTACTCCTTTCTGTACTGTTATTGGCTGGTTTCCCAGTGGTAAGTTGCTGGATACTGTACTCCTTTATGTACTGTTATTGGCTGGTTTCCCAGTGGTAAGTTGCTGGATACTGTACTCCTTTCTGTACTGTTATTGGCTGGTTTCCCAGTGGTAAGTTGCTGGATACTGTACTCCTTTCTGTACTGTTATTGGCTGGTTTCCCAGTGGTAAGTTGCTGGATACTGTACTCCTTTCTGTACTGTTATTGGCTGGTTTCCCAGTGGTAAGTTGCTGGATACTGTACTCCTTTCTGTACTGTTATTGGCTGGTTTCCCAGTGGTAAGTTGCTGGATACTGTACTCCTTTCTGTACTGTTATTGGCTGGTTTCCCAGTGGTAAGTTGCTGGATACTGTACTCCTTTCTGTACTGTTATTGGCTGGTTTCCCAGTGGTAAGTTGCTGGATACTGTACTCCTTTCTGTACTGTTATTGGCTGGTTTCCCAGTGGTAAGTTGCTGGATACTGTACTCCTTTCTGTACTGTTATTGGCTGGTTTCCCAGTGGTACGTTGCTGGATACTGTACTCCTTCTGTACTGTTATTGGCTGGTTTCCCAGTGGTACGTTGCTGGATACTGTACTCCTGTACTGTTATTGGCTGGTTTCCCAGTGGTACGTTGCTGGATACTGTACTCCTTCTGTACTGTTATTGGCTGGTTTCCCAGTGGTACGTTGCTGGATACTGTACTCTTTCTGTACTGTTATTGGCTGGTTTTCCAGTGGTACGTTGCTGGATAGTGTATTCCTTCTGTACTGTTATTGGCTGGTTTCCCAGTGGTACGTTGCTGGATACTGTACTCCTTCTGTACTGTTATTGGCTGGTTTCCCAGTGGTAAGTTGCTAGATGCTGTACTCCTTCTGTACTATTACTGGCTGGTTTCCCAGTGGTAAGTTGCTGGATACTGTACTCCTTCTGTACTGTTATTGGCTGGTTAAGAGCCTGGCAATCAGTGGCTCCAATTTGTGGCAACAGGGCCTGCTGTAAAAATGTACTTGAATGGGTGGAGTCTTGTTCACTGGACCTACTGTTAAGTTTAATGATGGTGCTAGGCAATACTTGTGCAATTTCCTGTGCTCCATGACACTTCACTATTATCCACTGTCATAGCTGTAATAGAGCTCTTTCCTTCATATAAGAACTTTGTTAGCAAGAAGTTTTAGGGATCCAGTACCCTTAGCACAGCAGTAAGTTTGCAGTCTCTCATTTATTAGGTACTCTGTTGAGCTGAATGGCCTAATCTAACTATCTCACTAAGCTGTAAAATCTGCATGCTTATCCACGTTTTGTCCCCCATAATATTATATCATCCTTCCAACCTGTGCATCTGTCTCCAACTGAATGACTCTGCTATTTTGTATAGCTGTTGCTTTTCTTAATCTCCACCAACAACCATCTAACCAGATTTTTAAAATGTTCCCATTCTACAAAGAAGTTGTTTGTGCTACTTTAACCTACCTCCCAGCAGTCCTGAATTAAATTATTTAAAAGTAACCCATAATGTGGTGAGCGTAGCGTCAAATCTCAGGCCCTAGGGAAAGTCATGTTCAACTGCTAGAATTTGCAACCGTACAAAATTATGGCCTGATAGGTAGATGTACTATGGTTTACTTCCTTAACTACCTTCAGAATCTGGAAACTCAGCAGGAGATAGTCCAGATGAGAAACAGTGCCCATTTATTGCGCTATAAAAGTATACTCCCTCCCATGGGGATGCAACACACTCCATGTGTGAACTAGCCACTTCCTTCAAGTCCCTGAAACATTTAATTATTTTCTTTTTCCTGAAGCACCTTTCTGAAATTCAGTCTAAGACAGGGTTCAGAGGGACATTAAAAGTTGCACCCAACCACTAGTATGCAATCAATCCCACTCCCATCTAAAAGAGAAGATGAAAAGTGGTGGAGGACTGAGGTAGCAACCCAGGACAGTCACGCCCTTCATCGTACAAACATTTGCAACAATCTGTCATCCTCCCTGGTCCTTTCATAACTGTTAATAAGAACTACTTTAATCTCTAAAATGAAATCATCTTTCAGAGCTTTGGAACAACAGCTAGAGATCGCCATCCTTCTGTCTTCTTAGGAAGAACTCTGAAGAAGCAAGTTTTAACCTTGTTTCCTTGATAAAAGTTAGGTCTGATTGCCATCGCCTTCCATAGACCTACATAAGCCTGCTGTTTTAAAGCTGAAGATATGCCTCATGGTTTCCAAGAAATACTCATACCCCCCCAACCTACTTGAGAAAAATTAAAAATCTCTGTAGTTAGAGTGTTTGGCAAGATAATGATTAAGAACAGACTGTTCAAAGTGAAAACAGGGCCAACAAACTGCTTACCAACTGCACAAGCTGAACAATCTTAATAGATGAGAGTAAAAAATGAAAACAGACCATCCTAGGGACAAATACCCCATTAGCTAGTTGGCAAAATATAGAGACCTTCCAACTCAAAAGGTAGTCATATCGAGAGGGACAGTGGACATACGTTTTAAGCAAAAATAAGAACTGATAATGCAGTATCACCTGAATGTCTAAGCATCAAGAGCCAAATATAGAAATATCTGCTGGTTGGCTAACAAAGAGGCTAAGAAAGCAATTGTAATAGTGAAGAGCAAGGCATCATATGCACTCTACCAGCTTTTGAAAAGTGACCGAGTAGATGGCACATAGAAACTATCACAAGGCAAAGACAGAAATATAAAGAAGATAGTCGGACACGCTACATAAGGATGCAAGCAACAACCTGCTCACCAGTCTACTGGACAAAGTACACATGGAAGTAATACTTCCACCAGCTTCTGAATGAAGAAAAACATACAGAAGATGTACTGCCTTAGACCAGTGGTTCCCAAACTTTTTCGATTCTCGGCTCCCTTGTTGAATCCAGGTTTTCCCAAGGTCCCCCCCCCATCAAATTCTAACAAGTATACTTTGCGAAATAATTTTTTTTTTTTTTTTAATTAAAAGGGTTAGTTAGGTAATAATAAGTAATACACGTATTTAAGATCACAAAATATTACATTATTTTTCCCTCAGTTTAAAATTGTTCAAAAGATCAAGTCCAATTCAGAATTACATTTTGAACTGAAGTTGTCACACTGTGCATCCATTACCATTTAAAAGTGTGTGTGTGTGTATACATACTGTAAATGCCCTTATTAGTAATGTACTGCTGACCATCCTTCAGGATTTCTGTTAGCCCCTAGTGTCTGCAACACGAAGAAAAGGCTTGTCTGGAGACAAGCTGACCACAGATCAATATGTCCTGAAGGATCACTCAGCCATACCTGTTTACTAGAAAGACAGTCTTCCACGTTACCAACCTGACCCACATACACACCAACACGTGTGTTTACATACATAAATATAGACATATGGGGGGGTGAAATAATACATACATATAAACGTTACAAGGACAGAAAAGCCCTATAAGAAAGCTTTGTCTGAAACTGCTGCTGAGTGCTACTCTGTAATGTATACAGACTAATCATACACCAAACCATTGGTGGCTGAACTGTAAAATATTAACCAATACATTTGTAAAGAAATACCACAAAATGGTGCATTTTTGAAAAGACTGGCCCATATATTCGCTGCAAAAAAATATCTCCGATCATTAGAAGCATGACCAACTCACAATCTGTGTTTGCCGATTGTAGGTTCTTGTAAGAAATAATCATGGTACAACACTATTCACATAACGCTTGGAAGGGTTCCTTCTCTTCCCCACGTCCACGACTTTCACATCCAAAACACTGCGGGACAGCATCATGTTCAGCTAGCGCTGATCTCAAAGACCCTCAAGGCAAGAAAAGTAAACAGCTGAGTAGGAATTAAACCCTGGTAGCAACAGACCACTCAAGCTTAATCAAACTTCCCTCATATCAGGGTTAGAGAGCATGAGTTGTGCCCCTGCTAGTAACCCTTCTCTAGCCCGTAAACTATACAAGCATGTGTAATAAAATAGGAGGCGAATTCACGAAATGTAAGAAAATCTCACTTCATGGTACAGTGCTGGGGGATCAGCTAGATGTTCCACACCATGAGAAAACTTATTTAGCCTGTTGAAACCCCGGTTAGCTTCCAGCAAAAGAAATTCTGAAATCAAGTATCTCCACATGCAGCTCACTTTTTAACCAGTCCTCCTTTTCCATCCAGTCTAAGCCTGGTTAGTATCAAGGGAAAGTTTCACACATTGCTTCCTCTGAGATTTATGTGTACTAGATTTCTTAGTTCTTTGCTTTATTTCCATCCCTGATTCCGGCTGCTAGATGTAAGAAGACAACAGCACTGATTTCTACAGTACAATTTGTGTTTATAAATATCCTTCACTTCCCAAACCAGGGATGACTCCTTATGCACGGTGTTTTATTTCCAACTGAAGAACCAGACCTGTGTGGCCAACGGGCACAAACACAACTCCAGGCTTTTCACTCCAAATGCCATCATATCCTTCGCCTAACACCAAGGCTGTAGTAACCAGACACATCTCCATGAGTCTGCGTTAATGAGAGGGGCTACTAACCATGATCAATCAGTCAGAGACGCGGGGTTATGTTTCACAAGACCCGCCAAAAGAAATTGTTAAAGCTTTCAGCGAATTCTGCCACTTACGAAATTTTTATTTCTCCTTCAGGGCGGGAGCACTATTTGTATATGAAGACATTCCTCGCTGTACTTTTAAAACACAGATCGGAGAAAATTATACTCATAGAAGTATCATGGGAGAATATGAGGCTGACTGACCTTACTTTAAGCCTAACCATGTTCTTTTTATTTTGCGGCTGCTAAGCTTATTAGTTTGTGGTGCCTCTGTGAGGAAGCCACGGCACACACTTGGGGAACCCCTGCCTTAGGCGCAACATCTGATGAAAGAGGGATTAAAATTCACCCTAGAAGAAGTAAGAACAGCATCAAGGAAATTTAGTCAGGGGAAAACAGCAGGCTTAGGTGAGGTCACATCAGAGATGATCAAGATGTTGGATGAGTTAGGGAAGAAGTGGCTCCAGAGGTACTCATAGCAATATGGAAAGAAAGGCACATCCTAGAAGACTGGACAAGCATACTAGTGCCAGTGTATAAGAACAACAGGGACATTAGTAGCTATGGCCAGTACAGAGATATCAAACTCCTGTCACACTGCATGAAAGTTCTTAACAGGGTGAATGATAAAGAAATACACAGATTGGTAGAAAGATGGGGGTTGAGCAGTTCAAATTCAGATCAGGATACAGCAGTGCAACCAACAGATAGTTTAGAAGAAGCTAGAGATGAGGAAAGTCAGACTTGGCATTCTCAAACTTGGAGAAAACATATGACAAGGCCCCAAGAAAATTTAATTGGACAGTCCTGCAATCAAAAGTCACAGAGATACTGGTAGAATTAATGTAGACTATACACAAGGACTTAATGACATAAGTACAAAGAGTGTTCGGATTCAGAGGGGTTCGCAGTGGGAGTGGGAGTGCATCAGGGTTCAGCTATGAACCCAGCGCTGTTCATACTGGTGATGGACCACATCAGTAAACAAGTCAGAGCGGGCATATCAACAAAGTTGCTCTATGCAGACAATGTGGTATTGTAGGCAGACTCTGAACAAGAACTTCAGCAAATGATAGGGAAATGGAATGCAAAATAAAAGGCACATGGGATGAAACTGGGGAATTAGCAGAAGTTAACAGCTTTGAGTGCATGGGAGAAGTGGTTGAGAAGGGAAGTCTGAATGAGGAGGTCAAAGCTAGCATGAGAGGGGCTGCAGCCAACTGGCAAAGATTGTCAGGGGTATTTTTGTTAGAAGAATGCCAAAGAAGATGAAATGTAAGGAGAATAAAGCACTGGTATAACTAGTTCAACTGTGCGATACATTAACCCGGGCACTGAAGGCAGAGCAGTTGAGGAAGCTAGAGGTGATGGAGACAGAGTCTGAGATGGGTAATAGGATGCATACTGAGGTATAGAAAGAAGGCAAGAGGAAATGAGGGCAACCAGGAAAAAGGATGGGTAGATTGTGTGAGTGAAGACAAGTGACAGCCCAGCATAACTGTCAAGGAAGGTAGGACAGCGACATTGAACAGAGAAATAGCGACAGCTGATGTAACACCCTAACCCCGAGCAGAAAATGGAAAAAAAAGGGGGTTGATGATAATGATGCTGATGATAAAAAGACATTGTGTCTTCTGAGGTGGAGATCTGTCACTGAGGTAAGGGTA
This sequence comes from Protopterus annectens, assembly GCF_019279795.1. Classification (NCBI taxonomy): domain Eukaryota; kingdom Metazoa; phylum Chordata; order Ceratodontiformes; family Protopteridae; genus Protopterus; species Protopterus annectens. The sequence continues at coordinate 224,576,097 of NC_056747.1, read as the reverse complement.
GAACTAGATGAGTGTTTAACTTTTTATCTTCTGGTTTGTTTCCATGGCTGTAGGCCCCATTCCCTTTCTCCAGTCCACTGAAGGATCTTGCATGGCTGCTGTAACAAATGCATCTAATTTTGGAAGTTGAAAATATATGGAATGACCATCACAGTCAACTAATAAGGTGGCAGGGAAACGTATTTGACAGGTCACACCCATCTATTTCAACTTCCTCATATAACCACATAGCTGGTCCCAGCACACATGTTCAAACAAAGCACTCAATTGCATGTGTTAAATAAATCAACCAATATTTATTGTGAAAACTCTCTATACAATACAATGAACATTGTAGTTAAACTCTTTCATCTATACCAACACTTGAGACTTCATCAGAACAATAAAATCCATGTGCTCTCCTATCTGTATTTAAAGGTCTACACAATTCACATGACATTCAGCTACTTGTCTCATTTACCAATGAGACAAGTAAATGAATGCCATGTGAATTGTGCGATTAGGTTCTCAGAACATCTGTGATGGGACTGACTACTTAGTTACTGACTTTTTTGATACCTAACAAGTCAGCATTTTTCTTTTTATGTTTCAACTTCCTCATATAGGGAAGCACTGCCTTCCTTTGGAGGAATGGTTAAGGAGAAGTGAATTCAAACCTAGAGATGAAAAGGTTAATATTGGTGGCCCAAGACAGTGGGCTACGTACATGCTGGTTTACAAAGTCCATTGAACATGTGGGAGAAACAGACAAATGCAGGTTTTGAAAAAACAAACTGGAAACAGTTGCACACCTCATTGCTGGTTGTGACATACTAATGGCAGAAGGACTGTACACTGAAAGGCATAATAATGTGGCAAGACTGCTGCACTGGGGATTGTGCAAACATTGTGGTACTGAAGTGGCTGAAAAACACTGAAAACATGAGCCACAAAGCATCATAGAAAATGAAGTCTACATCACATGGGATCATCCATTACCAACAGTCCAAAAGACAGATGCTAGAAAACCAGATATCGTGGTCCAAGAAAAGAAGACAAAAGTAGCATTGATTATTGAAATTGCCACACCCAGTGACTACAGTGTCCTGCGTACAGAGACATTGAAAGTTATAAAATATCAGGGTTTGCATGCAGAAATGAAAGCAATGTGGAAGAAAGATACCCAAATAGTTCCAATAGTAGTAGGAGTGACAGATCTTATAAAAAGAGTCTACAATCATATTTAGATACGTTACCAATACATGCAACTTCATACGAATTACAGGAGGAGTCATTATTGGGCACGTTGTGGGTGCTGCGTAGAGCACTTTTGGCTGACAAAGAGTGAAACAATGCTAATTTCATGAACTTTAATTGTACTTTCACTTAGGAATGGGGTCCATTCCCATCATGGTATTAAAACCCCAAAAGATTTAGAGAAATTAAAAAAGGAAGCAATGCCTTCCTTTTTATGTGCAGAATTTTGCTGCAATACAGGGGTACTCAGAATGGTGAATCTGCAACTGTAAAATTGTTCCCCATCTCCTTGCTCTTTTTTTAAGGCCAGCTCATTAACACTATAGTTTAAAAAATAGAGAATAAAATGATGAGGTAAATTGCACATCTTAGTTTTAGTATTAATCCTTTGGGCTCTATGGAAACAGAATTTTAAGTTCCTACATAACAAAGGCCAATGGATCAGCTCTTAGTGTCCCAGAAAATCTCAAGCTGTTCCTTCTGCTCTGTCAAGATCATCCAGTTTTGTTTATAATCTGTGGGATCACGGCTACATGTCTAAAAGCTGTCCAGCCTTCACCCACTGAACTGTGTTTTCTGTCTGTGCAAAGCTTTTGAGAGTGCCTGCAGCTTATGGTTTTCCTTTGCACTAGTAGTGGCAATTAAAATTGCCCGGACCGTTGCTGTGATCCCAGAAAGGGAGGTTTGTAAACTGTTTGGCCCATCAGGAAGCTGTGTGAGTGTGGCCTTCATAACTAACCCCCAGATATTCTACACCAGGAAACAGATGATATAAGTCCAGAAAATGGCACAGGCAGATCCAATTCAAAGTTGAAGGAACAATTGCAGAGTGTCAACAATCTTCACACACTATTTCCCTATAAGAGGGATGTGTGCAGCTAGAACAAAAAAATGGGACAAACTAAGTGCAAATAGCTCCCTGGTATGTTCTTTTCTATTGGATCTTTGCATGTTCCATGCACACCCTCCTAACATTTATACTACTTAGAGGTAATTTGGCTTGGGCATTAGAAAATTCCCCTACCCTTTCTGATAAATACCATAGTATTTTTAATACAGACCAAAACTATTCACATCTCCATGCTGCTGGTCACCATTTCTCTGATCTTCACAGTCTGTCTTCATGAAGTCACACACACCCACACACACCCACACACACCCACACACACCCACACACACCCACACACACACACACACACACACACACACACCAAAATATGGCTTTGCCGGTCTTGCAGTGAGTGTAAACTACAGTGTAGCATGTTAACTGGTTACTGTTGCCACCTTCACAGTCATCCCCTGTAGCATGTCAACCTCCTTTATAGTTAAAGACTCCAAAACTGTAAACAAGACTCCAACTGAACACTAATCAATATTTTACATCACGAAAACTAAACCTTTTTATTCCTAGACTTAAAATCCATGGCTATAGCCCCTATCATGCTGCTAGCCTTAAGAGTTAATTCTAGGTACAATCCAAAGCCCTAAATCCTTTTCATGTTGATAAAAAACATGAGCACATGTTCCACTCTCTGAGAATAATCTCTAACAATTCCCTGTAGAAAAATGTATAATATCCATATATATTCAAAGATTAACCATCAGTTCTAATCAGCCCAAAGTACTTTGAATACATCTAGCCATCCAGGTGAGAGATGGTTGGACCTCTGTTGACTGATTCTCCTTTCCAGCCTCCTATTTTGACTTACTGCTTCGTTGGGCCACAAAAGCTAATGGAATGTGGTAGAGAGATACTGATGCTTTTTGTCACAGCAATACCATATACAGCTGTATGGAATGGTAGCCATTAACAGTATATACAATTATTTAAAATCTACCACCTAACAGCAAACAACCTACTAGACAAATCCCAACATGGCTTCATACCCTTTCATAGTACCACCACTGCACTCCTCAGCTTTACCAATACCATACACCATTACAGAAATGAAGGAAAATAGTTTCATCTGTATTCCTCAATATGCCCAAAGCCTTTGACACAGTCTCCCGTAGCAAGTTATTAACCATGCTGTCCAACCTTAATCTTAGCCCTTCCACTCTCTCCTGGTTCCAAAGCTACCTAACTGACCACCAGCAGGCAGTAAGATGGCTACATGACCTCTTCTCTCTACGCACAGTCACACTTGGTGTCCCACAAGACACTATTCTTGGACCCCTTCTGCTCAACATATTTACTGATGACGTCAGTAATGTCTGACCACTAGTTTCAAGTATCCAATATGCTGATGATTCAACTCTTATATGTGTAACACCCACCACCCAACAATTACAAGACTTAGCTCAAAAATCCTTTACTCAAATTGAATCATGGCTGGCTAACTTGCAACTCATTCTTAATCCCAACAAAACCAAGCTCATGATCTCTCATCTACCAGAACCCCAGACCTCCACCCAAATTCTACATCACTGCCTCAGACAATACAATAATAACCCTAGAACCACAAACAAAACTATTAGGAGTTCAAATTGATACTAAACTGAGATTTGATCTACAGATTTCACAAGCAGTTAAGAAAGTATATAAAAAGATGGTTACTCTATACAGAAACAAAAAGTTTCTAACAGTTTCAGAGTCTTTCCCATCCTTAACCAACCTGAGAAAGACAAACCTAGACAAACTAGAAACATGCTATAATAAAATAGGAAACTTCACCACAGACTCTTTACATAGGAGTCACCATTGCATCACCCTGAGAAAACTATCATGACTAGAATCCCACATCTCTTGACCTACAACCAGTTAACAATGGCTCACAAACTACCCAATTATCCAGATAAAATCCCTGCCCTCCTAAATACAATTCAACCTTATTCCAACAAACGTATACTTCGATCAACAACGAAATCACTATTACAAGTTACCAAATCCACCAATAGTGCTGGGAACTCCCTATATTCAAGCTATGTTGCCAAAATCTGGAATGCACTACCCCATCCCATCCGAACCACTAGCAACTTAACTCAATTTAAAAACCAACTCAAACACTGTTTATCAGATTCCTTGCTTTGCTAGTGTGTGATACACCATAACAAAAAATAGCTCTTGAACCCACCCCATCCTCAAAGCAACTATCATACATTTCTCTCTAAATCTTTTCATTCTTCTATCTCTCCCTAATCACTAAATAATCACATCTTATCTAACCTCCCCTCTTCTCCATATCACTCATTCTGTCTTTCACACCTTTCCTCCTTTCTAGCTATCTCACCTCTTTTATTACTAAAACATTCAACTCTAATTTAGCTACCATAATTGTGTGTAAAGTAATTCCTGCCTCTTATTGTAACACGTATTGTAACAGATAGCCTACCCCCTATAGCAATGTATATGTACATGTGTATGTAGGAGTAAATCGGGTGTAGCTACAAGCTCCTCTGATCTACCCCATATAGAACTAAGCAAACTATTATCCAGTTCTTATTCTACTGAAGTTGTTTAAATTATATGATTTCTGCCAAGGATGTTTTTACCATGTCTTTTTTACCATTGCACAAGTATTCTCACTATATGAAATTGTATACTTGTATTCTCACTATAACGTATTCTCTAATGCGATTGTTACTGTGTTGGAGCTGTTCTCCCTGGACTTCCACTGAAAATGGGCGCTGCCCAGTCGGACTTTCCTGGTACCGGTAAACAAACAAAATAAATACCCTTTCCATAACACATTACTGGAACTCTGGTGCACTGTGCTAGTCAAAAAGGTCTATAAAACAATTATATGCACTGAAAAAAATCATTGCATCTCAGGCAGCTGGTGTGAGGGAAAGCTTCTACATTCTAAGCAGAAGTGTCTAGGCCTTTTTGTTGCAATTTTGTTTTCCTTTATCCAGTATACTGTATACATGATGTGTTCCTGGCACAATCAGTTGCCTTCACAGTGTAGTCGGTTACCTTCAGGTATTGTAACTGTCGTCTGTCATCTTCTAGCTGGCGACGTTTGTTCTCAATTTCTGTTTGCCGCTTTCTCTTTTCCTAGGAAAATAAATGAGTATGGTAAAATAACATTAGTCTGTAGAAAGGATGGAAAACAAGGAATTAGAATCTATTACATTTCTGCACAAGTATTTAATCTCCTGGGATCTATGCTTCAGCTCATCTGCCTTAGCACTGGTCATTGGCATGAGTGATGAATTACATTCCAACATTTAATATTTGGTATTAGTAACAGTAAACAGATATTGTTGGAGCTCCTCATTTAGACGTTGATGTTTTATATCACTTCTGTTTTTTAGATTAAACTATAATTAGAGATTGCATCTACAATTTATTTTTTTCTGTCTTTCAAAATCTTCAGGTAAAAGGTAACTCCAAAGTACAAACATCTGGAATAGACTGGCAAACTCTCTTCGGTTCTTGGAGTTGGAAACCTCTTGTGCTAATACAATAACAACTAATAGCAATGAATTACATTTTAGCAGTTTTCTGGGCCGTTCCCAATGTACCAGCATTATCATTCATATCCAGCAGTCCAACACAAACAATATTAAGTGGAAACAGATCATCCCCAGCTGTTAGTGCAGAGTTCAAGTAGCACAGCTGCACATAAAGTGTTGAAATCAAAAGCTCTGCACACCCCCTCCCTTCATCAGCAACAATGTATCATTCACTCACAGACTTGCTGAAATAAAGCAAAGCTGCAGCTCATGACACTAGCAGACAGTTTATGTCCTGCAGTATCAGTGCTGTGCAGAAAAAAAAAACACTTAGAATGCATGCATAGATCACATCACAAGCTGTTAAGGACTGAAACACTTGAAAACTTACTGCTATGGCCTGGAGTCTCTCCTGTTGAATCATGGCTTCGGAGCTCCTAAAGCAAGAAAAAAGCACACAAAAAAACATAAGGCTAGTGACACTTTGCAAGTATTAGTCAAAATTTTCGCTAACTATTTAGCACAATGAAATGAAAAACTAATATGAGGAGTCAGTCTTTGTTGTTCATATCAGTTTGAGTAGGGTGGTAAGGTAGCACCATTAGTGTTTTAACATTCGTGTGTCTAGTGCAATATTACCTACACAAAAAAATTCAAACCAGAAATATCCAAGAAGAAAAGCACGTTGAATTTGTATGTAATACTTCAGTGATTTAATGCAGAGTTACAGGCTAATGTGCTTAAAGCTAAGAACTTCTCTGAATTTATATAAATGGTTATCCTCAGATGCCATACATTTTCTGCATTTTCACCTCCTCCTAGTTTATGCATGCTACTAATATGTGTGTGTTTTGTATGTAAACCTTTGCTATTTGTGACTGCTGGGCACTGCAGCCATGTCGAAGAAAGTCCACTATGGCTCAATGCATTCCCCCAAGGTTAGCAAATTTTATATGAAATCAAAATAAACATTATCTAGACAAGAATATCTTCCCCTTTTTTGATTTCTGCTTCCCAACATTTTCTGTGCTTCCTTATTGCATTTATCTGACCTCTTCCTAGCCTCACTGTGAGCCTCTCTGTGACCTCCAGTCCACTTCCTCTTTTCTGGCTTTTCTAAACCTATCATTACCTATTATTTTTCAATTGTCACCAAGGGAAATACTTCTGAAATACATGGGCCAGCTTTGTGAGTCTGCACTTCGTTAGCTGGAGAACCTGGGTAGGACTACAAAGGATGAATTTAGTTCCCACTTCTTATTCTCATACTATTTGTCCTGTCATGGGGGGAACAAAATTAATGGAGTCATGGCTGCTGACAGAATCCATTGAGTGAGTTTCTAGCTGTGTGTTGGGCCAGACAACTCTTAATTTTGCTGTGGTAACTCAGTAGCATGAGGCACTGCATCTACCCTCACTACCAGTAGGATGATTTTGTTTAGGAGGAGGACTAGTGGTCGACTGTCCTGGGGGTGGGGGAAAGGCAGCTTATCCCAACTTACATTTTGGTGATGGACAACTTGTCCAGGACAAGGTGTTTCATACTTCTACAGAATGGATCATTTCAAAGCCATGTGGCAGCTGTGTGATTGAGTGAGGGAATGTTTCACTTGCAATACACCAGACACATGAGAGAAAATGACCACTTTTAGACAAAAATAAACAAATGAATGAACAAGCTATCTTCGCCACCAGCCTCAAACCAAGGTGGCATTCCTGTTAATACTGAAACTCAGCCTTCTTTACTAGAGGGAAACACTGAATGAACTGACAGATGTAGGAAAAGGTCATTGTCCCAGAGTCTTGAGATCAGCTGAGACCCCCCCCCCCCATGCAAAAAAATGCTTACACAAGGGGTTATGTGAGTCATGGGCCCCACACAAAACAAATGCATCCAAGGGAATTTTGATGGGATAAATAGAGTGAGAGGGCCTCAGCAGGGTTGACAAGACTTCAGGAGGCTCCAAGCAGTGAGGTGCAATAGGATTAAAAAATATTGAATCTAGAAAAGTTTAAATTATTTAGAAGGTATCCGTAAACATTGACAGAGTTAGGGACTCATGACTGGATAAAAAGTTTGGAGAGATTAATGGAGTTATTAGACATACCGTAAGTATAAAGGACTCAGAAATACCCTCACAGAGTAACTTAAATAAGGGACTCCTGCCAGGTTAACAGAGGCCAGGGGACCCCGGAAGAATCAGTAGTCATCTTGCCCAGTAAAATGAACATAATCTGGAGTCCCATAAAAGACTGATTACAATAATGGTCTTCTGTCAAGAATATTGGAAAGATCCCAGCACTTTTAAGTAAATCATGGGAACACAGGAGAATTACGGAAGTGATTGGATTCGCAACAGGTTTATAGCAGTCTAGAGACATCAACATTGTTAACAATCAGAGGAGTTATAGAAGATGCAATAAAATCATGAAGATTCACTTCTTAACTATTATAACTGCGTCTGGCCTATATATGCATAACTTTAAAGTATTTTTTTCCGTATGAAGAGACGCGTTTGAATTTAAAGACAGTAACAGTTTTAGTGAATGGTATCAAAGATATTCACTGCATTGAATCACGCACAGCCTGTCTTTTAACTAAAGGAATAAAACAGCTGTGGTGGGGGTTATCTATAAGCAGGGCCCCAAGTAATCGCAGGTTTCAATGGCATCTAAAACTAGCTATGTCACTTGACGAGGTGTGCTTTTCGGATGTGTTACTTTTGCAGGTTAATCTTCCCCGTGCTTTATTTAGAATGTTGGATTTCACTTTGTTTTTCATCTCTGAACCAATTGTGCACTTAAAATTTCCATTATCTGCCCCTTGTGGACCACAATTCATCTCTTGCATGACAGACAACTCAGAACACAGCATTAAAACTAATAAAGAACAATAGTTTTCCTTTTATGGAGTAGATTTGACAAAGCCAACTCGTCAGGTATGTCTGATGCAAGAAAATGGCACATACAAACATTCTTTTGCAAACTGATTTAGAAATACAGGTTTGACATAACTTGTAGCACATCAGGAGGGATTCGCAGATGTGTTACACCAATGCAGACTTACAGTTGCATCCTCAGGCAATCCACAGACACTACATTTGTCCTGCTGAAAACCTGACGCCTTTGGACTGTGTGAGAAGTGCTTTAGATACAAAATGTTTTTTAGTTAAATTCTAAATAACAGATGTAGCATACAGTATGAGAACTACATACTATCCTTCCCTCACTTATTCACAGTTGTGAAGCATTAACATCTTTCAATAATCTCAGTATAAAAATCCTATTTACATTTCGGTATTTCCCACAAATTAGTACTCCAAGAATATTGAAGGCAAACGATCATTCTAATAAGGCACATAGCACTAAGAGTATTACAATTTTCTGACCAAGTTCGGCTTGTGGGAAGAAAAATGAATGATTCTACAGGTAATAGAGCTTAGGGGATTCGTTTCTAAAAAAAAATGCTATTTGAAACTGTACAACTTGCACGCTGATTAACTCGGTTATGCATACTAATAAAGGGATTCCCAAATATGTGACTCCTCTTTCTGAATGGTGACCAGGCAGTCAATATGGTTATGTAGTAATAAACTGTCTGAAATGACATTTGCCATTATATGATGTAAACAGTCATGAAAAGTATTTGGCATTGTTTTAAGTTATTGGTATAAACTGCTGAATATGGCAGTCTCTTGTTAGTATTGCTTTAATCAAACTGGAATTTATATAATGCATCTTTCACTACATTTTGGATAAAGTGGAAAACTGTGTGTGTGTCTGTCTGTGTGTGTGTGTGCGAGTCTGTGTCTGAGTGTGAGTCTGAGTCTGTGTGTGTGTGTGTGTGTGTGTGTGTGTGTGAGTGTGAGTCTGAGTCTGTGTGTGAGGCTGTGTTTGTGTGTGTCTGTCTGTCTGTCTGTCTGTCTGTGTGTGTGTGTGTGTGTGTGTGTGTGTGTGTGTGTGTGTGTGTGTGTGTGTTAACTATGAATGTGGTCAGGTGTATTATTCCAGTAGTGATTTCTCTACAGTTGTGCTTGTGCAGGCATGGAATTAGTAATACTATTAAGGGCTTGTGGGAGCAAAGCCCCCACATTAAGTTGTGCTAGAGCAGAGACCTCCAGGTAAACCACTTGTAAGGATTAAGTATGCTGCTGCTGGATTCTGAAGCAGGTAAGATATTGTGCAGTTGTTAGGTGTTTCAGTTGTAGTATCATTAGATGATTTAAGCTTTAGTTGTGTTTTTGTATGTTTTTCTAAATGTGCTTTATTTTTTGGTAATTTTTTTATAAAAGGAAATCAGTGTGGCTTGCGTTTATGACTAGTAGTGATGGAATGCATATTTAGGCCAATAGACAGTGTAGTTGACAGGTTATGATCAATTTTGTGAGGGTCAAACATTAGTAAATTGAACTATAATTTATATATGTGTGTTACATAGTATTTGTAAATATATATATGTATATATATATATATATATATAATATACACACACATACACACACACACATACATACACATACAGATGCCATGTGGTAGCGGCACACAACTCAAAATTTGAAATGCTTGTCAAATACTGATGCATGAAGTTTTATCTACTTGAGCTTTAAAACTTTTAGAATATCCTGACTTTCTAATACTGGAAAAGTAAGAAATGCTGTGTTTGCCTCTTTTCTCTGCAGTGTGGTAATCTCACATCTTAACCTTATAGATTCATGTGTTATACTTTTTACAGACATTGTTTCAGATGTTTTAGAGGTTAAAATTAGATCTCACGGCCTGTAACAACTCTAACACTGTACTACATAAAACTAGACACTGTTGTTACAGATACCAAGTTTTGCCTTGTATTGCATTTATTTGTCATGCAAAAACTATTTTGAATTATGTTGGTTGTTGTGTAGCTGATTTCTTTATTGGCATTTAGTGCAATCATATCCCAATCTTAAATCAATTATATTACTGTATTGTAATTGTATTACTGTAGTACTTTGCATTACACTGCAATATATTTCCCTGATATCAAGAGGCAGCAAGTAATCTAGTCTGCTGTTTAAGTGCAATACAGTCTAAAATCAAGAAATGAACAGAATCAATACTGCGGGATCCTGCAGGGATGTACATTTAAGTAAACAGTAAGATGCCACGGGGGCTGCCTTACAAACAGAATCTATGCAGTCACTGAACCCAAACTGGTCATCTCTTTGTATTCCAAGATCGCTATAGGTACTGCTACACATTACAATGTCTACAGCTTATATGTATCTTATTTATTTCAAAATGCAGTATGTTTAGTTTGTCCATATAGATAGAAATATAGATGTTAGCTAACCAAGGACAGATGTATTTCAATCCAATTGAAAATCACAGCATCCTGATAATTTTGAATTTGGTTGCACAATGAATTCATTTGTATATAACTAATGAATTTCTTTTGAAGCATAGATATGACCGGTATAAAAAATAAATGGGGGCTCTAGTTCTAAACCCTGGAGGACCCTTCTCAAGCAGACTTCACTGCACTATTCTTGGCTACACGTTTTTGCACTACTGTCTGTTATATAATCATTTTTATGGGCAATTATGCATTTTGTTCATGCTTAAATTAATAATTTTCTATCACTAGGTTATGGCAGCCACAGTCTGGAATCTTAATAAAGCATGCTTACATTGGTCATCAGTAGCACACCAATAGGTTCGTAGGTTCTTACATACAGTCTCAGTAGCACACCAATAGGTTCGCAGGTTCTTACATACAGTCTCAGTAGCACACCGATAGGTTCGCAGGTTCTTACATACAGTCTCAGTAGCACACCAATAGGTTCGCATGTTCTTACATACAGTCTCAGTAGCACACCAATAGGTTCGCAGGTTCTTACATACAGTCTCAGTAGCACACCAATAGGTTCGCAGGTTCTTACATACAGTCTCACTAGCACACCAATAGGTTCGCAGGTTCTTACATACAGTCTCAGTAGCACACCAATAGGTTCGCAGGTTCTTACATACAGTCTCAGTAGCACACCAATAGGTTCGCAGGTTCTTACATACAGTCTCAGTAGCACACCAATAGGTTCGCAGGTTCTTACATACAGTCTCAGTAGCACATCAATAGGTTCGCAGGTTCTTACATATAGTCTGTTGAAGCTATCAAAAAGTTGAGCTGCATCACACCCAGTAGTGAGAGGAAACTAGTAGTTCCTCTCATTCAGATTTTCTCCACTTATTCCTAGTGAAAATCTGATTCACACATCCAGTCATCCAGATTGGTTTTAAAGGTTGCTAGGGAAACACTCTGCTTGGTAGACAAGGGCATCCTATTTCAAAATATAGTAAGTGGTGGGTTAGGTATCTATAATGCCATCTGGTCTGGTTAATGTGATGGTGTAGGTTTAGGTCTCTAGAAAGAGCGTCTGCTTTACCACTTATTCTGTTTAGGTGAAGGCGTTGAAAGAGTGCTGGGTCATTAAAACTACAAAAACTAAACAGACATCACCCCTCTGGTGTTTGTACAACACTGAGAAGAGTGGCAGATTTTAGTCCAGAGTTACTAAGGGTATCGAGACCCAAGATCCTTTTGGTGAGGAAATACTGTGGTCTCCCCAACAGGTTTACGTGCCTGGTGAGGTACATACCTAAGGGAGCATTATATTTAATGATGGCCCTAATAAGGGATAAAGTGGAATCATAACTTCTTTGGGACCTTGAGGAGATGCCATGAAGGATAAACTGGGCAAGGTAGAAGGATTTTCTAATCATCAGACAGTCACAGAGGACCAAGAAAGTCTATTATCAACATATGTACCCAAGTTCCTTATTACTATATCAAATTTATGTGGGGTGTTATCTATATGATAAGCAGTAGTGATGCTAGTTTTACCAAAGGAAACTGTGCCGCATTTCTTTGTGTTGAGGGTAAGCCCATGTCTAGACCTTTGCTGGAGAATTAGAGTATCAGAATGGTATTCAGACCTCTCAACCTCTTTGTGCAAGATATTTGGATAAAGCCTAACATAATGGAGGGACAAAGGCCGAAAAACAGGAACATATTTTAAATACTGCTCTTATAAAATTAGAAAGTTGCTAGAGTAACAGAATTTGTGTTAGCATGCATTTTCCTAAGGATATAAACTCTGAAATTAAAATGTATGTCATTATTTAGCGATTTGAAATCTCAGTGATTTGCCTGAAAACCACAAATTCAAGGAACAGACTAAAAATAATAGGCAAAAATCTGGACATTCTGCAAACAATTGGACTGCTGAGAGTTATAGTGGGATTTGATAAGTGCCTGCAGTTGGTTAACTAATGTCACTTGATATCAATTTTTATGTCAAAGAAATATACAAGCTAGAGGGAACACAGGACAGACCCTTGTGGGATACCACTAGTGAAATTTTTCTGTCTACTGCAAATACCCCTGACCTTAATGCTATGTGTTCTTGCAGGTAGCCAATTACCAGTCCAATGAATTATGTATAGATTAATGTTGAGTTGGAAAAAGCTTGCCAATAATCCTAGCATGGGGATAGTATTAAAGGCCTTTAGATGGTCTAGATAAGCAGTGAGAACTGTAGACTCCTTATCTGTTGGATCATTAACCCTTTCAAAGAAAGCAATCAGGCTGAACATGCACGATATGTCTTTTACAAAGGCAAACTGATGATATTTATCCAGGGATACAAAGTCACCTATAGCATTGTTTACTTCTTTCTTGGAGGCCATATACCACCTATGGACATGTCATATTCTCTCCTTGAGCTTTGCAGCTGTTGAAAATTGACTGATTGGTCTACATCCAGGGAAATTTTTGTCTAAAAGAATTTACTATAAAAAATCAACAGTTTGAGCAACTTTCCATTCAACCAGAATTTAAATAGTTGTTGCATTTAACTATATTAAATTTAAGGTAAACCCAATGAAGATAACCATTTCCAAGAGGTAAACAGTTTTAATACTGCGCATACCTTGAGAAATATTTGTTGTTTTATCTACTTTAAGTATTTCAAAATATTTTTGCTTAACTAGGTCAACTTTCAATCCTTTTTATGAACAGAGTCTGTGTTTTTTTCAACTCAAATGTATAAACAGACTAAAACAAGTCTTATATTAAAATATAAAAGCACTTTCCTATAACAAATGTGATACATTTGTCTATAAGATATGCAGCTGATGATAACTGAATGTTTGGTCTGTGGGCAGGGAAAATTTATCAAGAAGTGTTTACTTTATAAATCAGAGTAACCAGAACAACTTTCCATTTAAAAAGAGCTGAAATAGAAGTTACACTTTTGTGGTAAACATTTTAAGATGGCAATTACCCAGAATGCTACTAGTTATATCTTTACTGTGTGTATATTTACTTAGGGCAATTTCTCCACCATTTTATTAAAAAGGTCATATTTCTTGTAACTCAAAAGTCCCATGAAGAATTATATCAGAGGTGAATGCACTTTTTTGACATTAAAATCAAACTCATTTTTTTCAAGTCTGTTGCTTTATTATTTTTTTTCTTCAGTATTATTGTCAGCTTTGGTCATATTAGGTTTACCATTATGTCTTGTCCCATCTATAAATTCTTATGCAGTGCTCTACAGACCACTTGTATAATCTCTTATTCCTGTGAATAACTTAGAACCTAGTGGTATTGCAAAAATATCACTCAGTCTTGATTCTTTGTAACATCGAATACATTTTCTGTTAATATTTTTAACCGGTGGAATCATTTTCATCTTTATTGCTTTAATGCTGTCTTCCTAAGCTTATATCCCCTTTATCTGCATAATCTATGACATTTTCTTTTATTACTAGTGCCTGATAGTTTGGGTTATTGTTATTTTTTTAAACTTTCTTTCATACTCTAGAGGGCATAAAGCCTCTTTTTGCTCCATCTCTGCATTACAGTACTACTTTCATGTATTATATCTACAAACTGTGCCAATAGTGTTTATGCATATTCATTGTTTATGATCGTATATTTCTAACTTCTTCATAATGGCTATGGTACTCCCTTTCATTAGCCATACAGCATCCATTTTATCACTTATTCCTGTGTATGACTGTTGCCTAAAACCAAATTCAACTTGTAGATGGTTTGCAATTGCTACTGGTGTGTCCTCTCTATAAAAAAACAAAAAAACAAACTGTGTATTCTTTAACATGGCAAAAAAACAAATCCAATACATTTTACCACATTGTAGGAGAAAGTATGTATTGTGTATACCGGTTTGTGCTGTCATAAATGGTCTTAGGCAAGTGGCAGTTTTTTCTATCAATTTACGCCAGCCTTTATCTGGGAAATGAAAGTGTACCCAAATTATTTGCCACTGTTAAACTTGTCACGGAAATGTTACATCTCATTCTACAATTCTAATTTCTAGTTATTTAGAATCATGGTTAAACTATAGATTACTGAAAATCACAACCCCCAAGCATTTGAAACACCCAAAAGTAATGCTCAAAACAGAGAAGGGTGAAAAAGTTAACTTTAAGCATTTAAACCCCACCCTTGGAGTTCACACTTAGAAACTATTTGCTCAATGAATTTTACCTTAACTACCTGTAGAAGAGCCTAGAATTGTGTAATTATTTGAACAGCATAGAATGCTACTCTTCCCTTATTTGATTCTCGTGTTAGCCACTGACAAAAGCATAGCCATCAACAGCTATATCACATTCCTCTAAGCGTTGTTATATAAATGCTGCTTTTCCCTAATCAGTTTATACTCTTCCTTCTTTAAATGCTTCAGATAGTAGCTCAAGTATTTTAACTGCATTTCTTTATGATGTGAGGGTGTCTGCAATCTCTTTATCAAATGACTCATTTTCTAAATATCGGAATAATCTAGTATCAGTGTGTATTGCATCCTCTGCATTAAAAAATCTCTCCCAGATACCTTCAAGCCACATTTTATTAAATTTATCATACATTACAAGGGATAATTGGCTAGGCGTAAAATGGCTCGCAAGGGCAGTTAGCTTAGTACTAACCTATGAACCTATTACAAATGGGTATCTGCACTATTTGGCTCTGCTTTCTCCCTCTAGCTTCAGCGATGGTATTTCTGATAAGAAACATTATCTTGTTGCTAAACTTTTTGCCTCTTTTGTAAGTTTAACATGTTAAGAAAACAAATCCAATACATTTTACCACATTGTAGGAGAAAGTATGTATTGTGTATACCGGTTTGTGCTGTCATAAATGGTCTTAGGCAAGTGGCAGTTTTTTCTATCAATTTACGCCAGCCTTTATCTGGGAAATGAAAGTGTACCCAAATTATTTGCCACTGTTAAACTTGTCACGGAAATGTTACATCTCATTCTACAATTCTAATTTCTAGTTATTTAGAATCATGGTTAAACTATAGATTACTGAAAATCACAACCCCCAAGCATTTGAAACACCCAAAAGTAATGCTCAAAACAGAGAAGGGTGAAAAAGTTAACTTTAAGCATTTAAACCCCACCCTTGGAGTTCACACTTAGAAAAGTACAGTTTTGTACCTACCATAAATGTAGATGTTCGAGGATCCACATTGCTGCAGTCCTAACTATTGGGGTAGTCCGCTGTCCAGTCGGCCCGAATACCAAAGTATATGGCTGACGTCGGTCAGGGCGCATTAGACGGACGCCAGTACGTCAGGGTACTAATGCGCATGACCGACGTCATATCCTCAGTCTTTTCTTGCCCCAGATGTCAGAAGACCCTGAAAAGCTAAGGCCAAAACCAAAAATTCCAAACATACCTGCACCAAAAATATGTACAATATATACAAAATTACCAGAATATAACCTCACCTACACAACCACCCTTAAACACAGAGAGAAGGAGGGAGGGTAAATTGGACTGCAGCAATGTGGATCCTCGAACATCTACATTTATGGTAGGTACAAAACTGTACTATGTTCTTCATTCCACATTGCTGCAGTCCTAACTATTGGGTAGAATCCCAAAGCAGAGGTAAGGGAGGCTGGCAAATCATAAGGAAGCAGGAACTGACAACATGCCTTGCAAAATAGCTGTGGCAAAACCAGCCCTAGACTTAGAGTAGAGAGGAAGGTGATAATGCTTAGAGAAAGTATGCACTGAACTCCAAGTAGCTGCCTCCAAAATATCCTTAGTGGCCACCCCCCTTAGAAATGCTGTAGAAGTGGCAGTAGCCCTAGTGGAATGAGGCCTAATTCCAGCTGGAATCTCCTTGCCATGATGGGAATAACAAAATGCAATGCAAAACCCAATCCACCTAGAAATAGTTTGTTTTGACACAGGCTTGCCCTGAACCCAAAGCAAAAGAAACAAACAACTGCTGAGACTGCCTAAAATCCTTAGTCCTGCTCAAATAATAACGCAATTGCCTGTGTACATCTAAAGTGTGCAAAATCTTTTCCCCTTTATTTTGGGGATCTGCATAGAAAGTAGGCAAATGAATAGTTTGGTTTAAAGCCACACTAGAAATCACCTTAGGCATAAAGGAAGGATTAGTACGCAAAGATACCCTATCCTTATGAAAAATCAAAAGGCTCTACCGCCATAAGGGCCTGCAACTCAGAAACCCTTCTTGCAGAAGTAATGGCCAACAAAAAGCAGTCTTCCATGACAAATATTTCAATTCAGCAGTAGCCAGAGGCTCAAAAGGTTGTAGAGTAAGTTTCTCCAACACAAAATTGAGATCCCAAGCAGGAGTAGGAGCTCTACGTGGGGGTCTTATATTCTTTGCCCCTCTAAGAAATTGCTTGAACAAAGGATGCGAAAACAATGGTGGGTCACAATCATAGTGAGCTGAAATTGCTGCAGCATGAATCTTAATGGAAGAGAAAGACAAACCTTTGTCCAATAACTCAGTAAGATATTGAAGAGCCACACTCAAATTAGGCTCAGAAATCTCCAAATTGTTTGCTGCACTCCAAAATAAAAATCTCTTCCATTTTTCTGCGTACACTTTCCTTGTACTAGGTCTTCCGGCTTCCATAATCACATTTAAAACTTGTTGAGGAAGTTGAGACCTGCTGTCTTTCAAAACAGAATATGCCAGGCTGTTAGAAGAAGAGATTGAAGCTTGACATTGAGCAGGTGACCGTCCCTCTGAGACAACAGGTGTGGAATCAAGGGTAAAGGCCATGGAGGCTTCCTTACCAGACTCCTCAGTAATGGGTACCAGTGCTGCGAGGCCAATCTGGAGCTATTAAAATCATCCTTGGCTTGTCTTGTCTGACCTTTAGAAGCACCTTTGGGAGAAGAGGCAGAGGTGGAAAAGCATACACATGAAGATTTTTCCAACTGAAAGAAAGAGCATCCACTTTCCAAGCTGTGTGATGAAACCTCTTTGTGCAAAACTTTGGCAGCTGGTGGTTTAGTGGAGAAGCGAACAGATCTATGTCTGGAGTTCCCCATGACACTGTCAATTTCTGAAATACATGAAGATCCAGTTTCCGCTCGTGGGGATCCATGATTTGTCTGCTTAACACATCTGCTAAGGAGTTCTGTGCTCCGGCAGAAACCTTGCCTGAAGAGTTAGTTGCAAGCTGAGCGCAGTCTCCCATAAAATCATTGCTTGCCTGCACAATGGGTAAGAATGTGTTCCCCTTGTTTGTTGATGTACCACATGACAGTTGTGTTGTCTGTTAGAATCAACACCTGCCCTGGAAGAAGTAACTCCTTGAAAGCCATTAATGCAAACTGGACTGCTAACATCTCTTTCATGTTGATATGTAGATGCTGTAGTCTGGCAGGCCACTTGTCTTGTATCCACTTTCCATTTAGATGAGCTCCCCAAGCAATGTCTGAGGCATCTGTCGTTAGAATCTGACTCGCCTCTGGCCGGGTCACAGAGAGTCCCTTGTTTAGGTGACATTCCTGAGCCCACCACAAAAATTCCTTTTGAATGCAAGGTATTATTTGAATGACAGTGTCCAAATCCTGGCAGTGCTGTGTCCATACATTTTGAGATACCATTGCAGCTTCCTCATATGCAGTTTGGCATTGGGAAGCACCAGAATACAAGATGCCATGAACCCTAAGGCTTGAAGGACTGTCCTTGCAGTCAGCCTGGACTGAAGAGATAGTTGATGGAAGTAACTGGAAAGATTCTTTTGTTTGTCCGGGGTTAAAAAGGCCATCTGGGCTGCTGTATTCAGTCTCACACCCAG
Organism: Protopterus annectens; assembly: GCF_019279795.1. Taxonomy (NCBI): domain Eukaryota; kingdom Metazoa; phylum Chordata; order Ceratodontiformes; family Protopteridae; genus Protopterus; species Protopterus annectens. The sequence continues at coordinate 224,557,320 of NC_056747.1, read as the reverse complement.
AAAGCACATGTCTTGAGAGGGTACTAGACTGGACTTTATTTCGTTCACAGAATACCCTAGGCATCTTAGCACTGCTATGACATAATCCAAATGCTGTAGAAGGTCTTCCTTTTCTTGAGCTAGAATCAGGCAGTCGTCCAAGTAAGGATAGATTTGAATTCCTTTTAGCCTGAAGTAAGCTATCACTGGAGCCAGAACCTTTGTGAATACTCTAGGCGCAGTGGATAAGCCAAAGGGCAATGCAGAGAACTGATAATGAGAATTTCCAGCTCGAAAACGCAGATACTTCCTGCAACTTAGTCTTATAGGCACATGAAGGTAAGCTTCCTTGAGATCTAAAGTTACCATCCAGTGATCCTTGCCCAGCAGAGGTAAAAGCTGTTGTAACGTCAACATTTTGAACTTGGGAATGTCCAGATAAGTGTTGAGGATAGATAAATCCAAAATTGGCCTCCACGTGTTCCCCTTCTTGGTACTAGGAACAGGCGAGAATAAAATCCTAGGCCCCTTTCTGGCACAGGAACTGGCTGAATGGCCCCTATGTGGAGCAACAGAGAAATTTGCTTGTGAGCCTCTTGTCTTTGTAGAGGAGGAATGTCTGGCATGCCTTTGAAAGGAGGCATGGTATGGAAATAAAACCTGTAACCGTGGTGAATGATATCCAGAACCCATCTGTCTTGGGTAATTAAATCCCAATTTTCTTTGAAAAGAGACAGCCTTCCTCCCAAAGGTGCTGCCAGGCGAGAACGTACTGGCAGCTGAAAAGGCAGGTCATTGGGTCTGCTTACGAAAGGACTGACCCCTACCCTCACCAGAAGTCTGAGCAGGGGAACTCCCTGTCCTAGGTCTAAAAGAACCTTGAGCTCTGCCCCTACCACGTCTAGACCTACCCCTAGACTGGGAATCATAAGCAGGATAAGTCCATCCCTTAGTAGGCCAATTTCTACTAAACTTCGGAGGCTGCACCTGCAAAAAATCCTTAACAGTTTGCATAGACTTAGCCTTGTCCTCCATTTTCTTTAAGACTGCTTCCACAGGCGAACCAAACAACACATCAGACTGCAAAGGAGCATCCAAAATCCTTGTTTTAACATGCTCAGCTAAATTCTGATCTCTCAACCAGGCATGCCTACGAAGAACAGAACCAGTGGCAGCCACCCTCGAGGAGGCCTGCACAGCATCAAAACCACATTGCAAGGAATGTTTACCCACCTGTTCAGACACATGAACTAAATCCTGCAACTCTTTACACTCAATACCTTCTGCCAGAGCATCCACCTTAGATTTCAATTGTGAAAGGAGATAATTCTGATATTTTAACATGTGAAACTGACAATTCAACGCCCTCATGGCTAAAGTGGAAGAAGTATACACTTTCTTTCCCCATCTATCCAAAGCCCTTGCCTCTTTATCAGGAGGAACAGGATTTTTAACAACAGAGGCCTTCACACCTTTAGGCCCCTGAGAGACAGTTTCGGGTCTGCCCTAGGACTCTTAAAAGATACTTATGAGCTTCAGGCACCCTATAGTACCTATCCGGTTTAACTGGGGCAGGAGGCAAAGAATCAGGATTGAGGGAAGCCTCTGCAAAAACATCTTCCACCACATTCAGAACAGGAGATATAACTAAAGGCCTATGCTGGGGTAAAACAAGAATTCCTAAGCCTCTTCCTGGAATCAGAGAAATCTTGACCTTCCCATTTAAAATGCTCCCTCATGGAATGCAGAGTCTCTGAAAATGAAAAATCCTCAGGAGGAGAAGCTGAAGGAGTAGAATCATCCACATCAGAATCAGAATAAGGAGGATACTCCTGCAAGTCTTCAGAAGACTCAGAAGCCTCCGAGCATTGCTCAAAACTCTCAAACTCAGGTTCCACCCTAGGCCTCTTATCAGGAGGGGGCATAGAACCTCTAATCATAGTAATCAAATCCTCTGCCATTTTAAGCATATGTTTCTTAGGCAAAGACCCTGAAGCACTAGGAGAAACCCCACTGAAGTTAAACTTGGCCTGCCTCTCAAAGAAGCCTTGGAAACAGAAGGGAGGCTCTAACCACCTTAGGAAGAGAGGGAAGAACAGCCACCTGAGAAGCCCCTCAGCCTGGCCTACTTCCTGCGAGGATACATCCTGTAACAGTAAAGTCTCTCCCTGAGACTCCAAAGAAACACCTGGCAAAACCTCCGGCTCCACTGAGCCTTCTAAAGATCCGGCGTCTGGGACTGTCGGTTCTTCCACTCTAGGCTTTGCTGCTTTGTCCTTGCGCTTTATGGCGGGCGCCGGAGCCTCCGACGGCATTTTATAATTACAACGCTTCCCAAAACTAACCTGGCACAGTCTAACCTTCTCTTAATAGTGCGTTTGTTAAATCTAGCACAAGAGCGGCATCCAACAACGTCGTGCTCAGGCCCTAAACAAGGTATACACAAAGTATGGTAATCCCTATGAGGTATCTGTTTCCCACAAGAAATACAGTTATTCACTTTTTCTGACATCCGGTTAAATACTGAGGCAAGAAAAACCAAAATATTCTAACGGGTACTTAGCCAACTTTGATTCGGTCTGAAACTCTGACTTCAGAAATTTTCAGAACGCCAACCTGCACTCGCAAAATTGCTTCTGCATCGGACCATGCGGCAAAAGACTGATATGACGTCGGTCATGCGCATTAGTACCCTGACGTACTGACATCAGTCTAATGCGCCCTGACCGACGTCAGCCATATACTTTGGTATTCGGGCCGACTGGACAGCGGACTACCCCAATAGTTAGGACTGCAGCAATGTGGAATGAAGAACATCTATTTGCTCAATGAATTTTACCTTAACTACCTGTAGAAGAGCCTAGAATTGTGTAATTATTTGAACAGCATAGAATGCTACTCTTCCCTTATTTGATTCTCGTGTTAGCCACTGACAAAAGCATAGCCATCAACAGCTATATCACATTCCTCTAAGCGTTGTTATATAAATGCTGCTTTTCTCTAATCAGTTTATACTCTTCCTTCTTTAAATGTTTCAGATAGTAGCTCAAGTATTTTAACTGCATTTCTTTATGATGTGAGAGTGTCTGCAATCTCTTTATCAAATGACTCATTTTCTAAATATCGGAATAATCTAGTATCAGTGTGTATTGCATCCTCTGCATTAAAAAATCTCTCCCAGATACCTTCAAGCCACATTTTATTAAATTTATCATACATTACAAGGGATAATTGGCTAGGCGTAAAATGGCTCGCAAGGGCAGTTAGCTTAGTACTAACCTATGAACCTATTACAAATGGGTATCTGCACTATTTGGCTCTGCTTTCTCCCTCTAGCTTCAGAGATGGTATTTCTGATAAGAAACATTATCTTGTTGCTAAACTTTTTGCCTCTTTTGTAAGTTTAACATGTTAAGATGAGAGTGTCTTTAATGTCCCTTTTGCAGTTTTAAACTTTTAATGACATCTGTCTCTCATTATAGGTTCATAGGTAAGTACTAGGCTATTGGCCCTAGGGCCTATACAAGCCTAGCCAAATGATTTCCCTGGCTTTCCCCACCCGAGAAAATTATTTTCCTGTGCCCCTGTCGAGCAGAGCCACAGCAGTGATTCCCAGGGTGAATTTCCTATTACCCATCCAATTGTCAAGATTTCTCTTAAAGAGGGCTAATGATGAGCTTTGCTTGACATGAATGGGCAGCCTATTCCAGAACAGGGGAAGTCTCTGAGAAGGGAATCTTTCCCTCCAGCATGTTCTGTTTATTGTGGTGACAAGGTTTAGGTCCCTGGAGTGTGTAGCTCGGACAGACTGGGATTTCTTTAAGTGTAGCATGTCCATCCATTCTGGGTTAGACATAGCTTTGTACGTTAGGCAGAGGTCACCTCAGAGTAGTCAATATGCGACGGAATAGAGCTGGAGTTTTTTTTGAGACTGTCAGTGTTTGGCATCTGTTTGAGGCAGTAATCCTCTTAGTGAGGTATTTCTGTGGGCTTTCCAGCTGTTGCAGATGTCTTGTGAGGAAATGGGGCTTTGTACTCTATAATGGGTCTAATAAGGGATGAGTAGAGAGGAACGATGACCTCTCTTTTCCTGGAGGAGAAACCCTTTGTGATGAGGCGTGCCACATAGAAGGATTTCCTGACTACTGTGGTGATGTGATTATCAAAGGAGAGACTACTATACACCTGTGTCCCAAGGTCTCATCACACTTTCGGTGTCTAGTAGGCTACCACCTATCTGGTTCATAGGTAGGTACTAGGCTATCGGCCTAGCCAACAAGGTTTCCTGGCTTACGCCACCCAAGAAAGTTAATTTCCTGTGTCCCTGTCGAGCAGAGCTACAGAAGTGATCTCCAGGGTTTATTTCCTATTTCCCATCCACTCAAGATTTTTCTTGAAGAGTGCTAATGAGGAACTTTGCTTGACATAGATGGGTAGCTTGTTCCAGAGTATAGGAAGTCTCTGGGACAGGAATCTATCCCTCCAGAATGTCCTGTTTATTGTAATGACATGGTTTAGGTTCCTAGAGAGTGTAGCTTGGAAGGATTTGGATTTCTTTAGGTGTAGCATGTCCAACAGCTCTGGGTTTAACATAGCTTTATATGTTAGGCAGAGATCTCCTCAGAGTAGGCAAAGCTGGAGTTTTTTGAGGTGGTCAGTGTAGGGCATCTGTTTGAGGCCAGTAATCCTCTTTGTGATGTACTTCTGTGGTCTTTCCAGCTGCTGCAGATGTCTTGAGGTACATTCCAAAAGGGGCATTGTACTCTATAATGAGTCTAATGAGTGCCGAGTAGAGGGGAACAATGACCTCTTTTTTCTTGGATGAGAACCTTTTTGTAATTAGGTGTGCCACATAGGATTTCCTGACTACTGTGGCGATGTGATTATCAAAGGACAGACTACTGTCCACCTGGGTCCTAAGGTCTCATCACACATTCGGCATTAAGTAGACTGCCGTTTATGTGGTAGTTCATGGGTACAAAATTTTTACCAAAGGGGATGACAATGCACTTTTTGGCACTGAGCTTGAGGCCATGTCTCTGACACCAGGCATCTGTCTCAGTGAGGCCCTTCTGTAGGATGTCCACATCATTTGGGGACTCTATTATGGCTCCTAGTTTGCAGTCATCTGCAAACTTCATTAGCCAGAGGCCTTCTGTGTTGGCCTGTACTTCAGAGAAGTAGATAGCAAACAGGAGAGGTCCCAGGACTGAATCCTGTGGTACTCCACTTGTCACTGGTTTGAAGTCAGATTTGGAGTCTGCAACTTTTATAGTGTGGGTTCTGTCAGTGAGCCAGTTGGCAACTGATCTTGTGACGTAGGTATTTATACCAAGTTTAGTGAGTTTAGCTATAATTCCAGAATGGGGGATGATGTTGAAAGCCTTGGCGAGGTCAATATAGGCTATGTGAACCACCTTACCCTCATCTACTGCTTTGGTGACTGCCTCAAAGAAGTCGATCAGGTTCAGAAGGCATGATCTGCCTTTCACAAACCCGAACTGGGTGGTGTCCAGAGTTTGGTGGTTACCAATATCTTTGTTTATGAGTTCCATGATGATACGTTCCATGGCCTTGCAGACCAGGCTTGTCAGGCTAATAGGGCGATAGTACCCAGGATCAGTGGTGGCTCTCCCTTTGTGGAGTGGGATCACTGTTGCTGTGCACCAGTCAATGGGCACAAAGCCTTACAGGAGACTATGACTGAACATGGTGCTTAGGTGGGGAGCCAGTTAATTCTGAAGTTCATGTAAAACGCAGCCTGGGATGTTGTCCAGTCCCATGGATGCTGTGCTTTTGGTTTTAGCGAGTGCAGCTTTTACCTGCATAGATGTGATTACAGGGACTCTGCATTCTTCCTGTATAGATATGGGCCCATTAGGGGGTGAGAGGGGGGTAAAGTTAGCACTGAACCTATCTGCCAGGGTGTTGGCAATATCAGTTGCTGTAATTGTTGTGCCCTTGTGCTATAACTCAGCAGATCTGGGTGTTGCCACTGAGATTCTTGACATAGCTATAGAATGCTTTCTGGTTCCCCTTAGAATCAGTGGCAATTTTGTTTTCATAGCTAGCTTTGGAGAATCTTATAAGGGGTCTCAGCTTCTTACTGAGGCTGACCAGGGAGCTCCTTCACTCATGGGATTTTACTCTCTTTTGCAACAGTTTCTTCCTTCTGTTGTAGAGTTTATGGCAGAGGACCACCAGATTGGCTTCCTTTTTTTGGAGGATAACGTCTTGGTTCTGTTTGGGATAGCACGATCCATGCACTCGTGCAAGTCCTTATAGAGAGCATTTTTGTAGGATTCAGCAGTCGTAACTGTACTGTCCATCTGCATGGGTGTCATGACGTTCGCCACTTCTGTCTTCAGAAGCATGAAGTTGGCTTTAGAGAAATTTTTTACCATGGTTTTTTTCATGGTAGGTGGGGGCGGGATGTGGATATCTAGGGTGATTAGCTTATGGTCAGATCTGACCAACGAGGAGTTGACTTCAGGTGTGGAACACCGGTCAGTCATGTTGATAATGACTAGGTCTAGGATATTGTTGCCCCTGGTGGAGGTGTGGATAAGTTGATCTAAGGCATTGGAATTTATGAATTCCAGAAAATGTTGAGTGAAGGAGTTGGTACATGAGTAGTTTTTCCAGTTAATGGCGGGGTAGTTGAAATCACCCGTTATTAGGGTGTTTGGTTCAACCCTAATATTTTCCAGTATATCAAGAAAAGAGAAGTGGGAATCCTGAGGCATGGTGGGGGATCTGTAGCAATCTACAATTTGGATTGCAGTTTTGCCCAGAGTTAGTTGCACTTGGATAACCTCGGATGCATTATGCTTCACAACTAGCCTGGAGGTGTGGATATCCGTAATGAATATGGACACACCTCCGCCTTTGGTGTTCTGGTCCAGGTTAGATGGCCAAAAATTGTGGTATGCGTTATAGCCTGGTAATGCAGGAGTGCTCTCTAGAGCCTTGAACCAGGTCTCAGTCACTGCCCAGATATCAATGTTCTCCATTTTAAGGAGTGCCTCAAGTGAGTGCATTTTGAGATTTAGACTTCTAGCACTGAGTAACATTACCCTCAGTTTTTGCTTGCCTATTCCTGTTACGGTCGTGAATTTGTCATTTGAACCTTGCCTAAAAAAGGCACTATAGGGGCGGCAAGACCCTTACCCAGTATCCGGAATCCCAAGGGTGACAGGTACAGGCCATCTCTGGCCAAGCATTGTGGTCTGTCGACCATGTTGTCCCAGGCAGACACATACTGGATCCACTTAGAATGACACCAGAAGCTTAGCCAATTGTTGAAGTCAATCATTTTGTCCTTGTACTGTGGTATCATTCTGGGCAATGGCAGGATGCTAACTCAGGGCTAGGGTCATACCTACCTGGGCTACAAGATTGGCGAGCTCTTCCATGTCTTTTCATGTAGTCTCGGGAGGTACATCTCAGGTCATTCTCACCAACATGGACAATGACAGAGTCATATTTATACTTGTTGTGGAGTGACATGAGTGCATGGGTTATATGGTGGATCCTGGCACCTGACAGGCAGCTGAGAGTAACCTTCTCCTTGTTTAGCCTGATGAGTGGGACATCAGTGTGCCTGACTATAGAGTCACCTATGACTAGTGTGTTGGGTACGTTGTTTTGCCTTATGGGCTGTGGTTTATTGGCACACTGAGTCTGTGGGCTATGTCATTTGGGTAGTGTGTGGGGGGGTGGAGGTTGCTTGTGTTTCTGCTTTGGAGGTCTCTGTTGCTTGAGCAGATTATTATTGAGAGCCTCCATGAATGTTTTTGTGTTTCTATGTGTGGATGTTGGTGGTTTAGGTTTAGTGAGACTATGTGGTGAGTGTGGTGTGGTGCAAGTGTTTATCTTCTCCTCTTGACTGTCAAGTTCAGTCTTGGTTGGAGAGAGCTTTACCTCCAGTTTGGCTAGATAAGTGCATCTCTCACAGGTTGTGGTGTTGGGTGGTAGGAGGAGAGGGTTGTCTGTGTACATGAGTTAACTGCTACATTGTCCCAAGATGCCCAGATTCATCAGATAGACAGAAGGGAACAATGGGAGCTGACCCTTGGATATGCCTGAATAAAAAACTACTTTCCTCTAGACAAGTGAGGAAAGTGAGTAGTGAGAAATGGTAGTTCATAGGTACGGTATTTTTCCCAAAAGGGATGACAATGCACTTCTTGGCACTGAGCTTTAGGCCATGCCTTTGACACCAAGCATCAGTCTCAGTGAGGCCTCTTTGTAGAATGTCCACATCCTTAGGTGAATTGATTATGGCTCCTAGTTTTCAGTCATCTGTGAATTTTGTTAGCCAGGTACCAGCTGTATTTGTCTGGAATTCAGAGAAGTAGATACTGAACAGGATAACCCAGGACTGAACCCTGTGGTACTCTGCTTGTCACTGGTCTGAAGTCAGATTTGGAGTCGGCTACTTTCACTGTGTGGGTTCTGTCAGTGAGCCAGTTGGCCACCCATCTTGTGACATAGGGATTTATGCCTAGTCCAGTGAGTTTATCTATAACACCAGAGTGGGGAATGGTGTCAAAAGCCTTGGTGAGGTCAAGATAGGCAGTGTGCACTACCTTACCCTCGGCTACAGCTCTAGTGACTGCTTCAAAGATGTCAATCAGGTTTAGGAGGCATGGTCACCCTTTGCAAACCCAAACTGAGTGGGGTCCAGAGTTTGGTTGTTACCCATGTCTTTGTTTATAAGCTCTAGGATAATACGTTCCAAGGCCTTGCAGACCAGGCTCGTCAGGCTAATGGGGCGGTAGTTCCCAAGGTCTGTGGTGGCACCCCCTTTGTGGAGTGGGATAACTGTCGCTGTGTGTCACTCCTTAGGCACAAAGCCTGAAGTGAGGCTATGGCTGAACATGGTACTTGGGTGGCGTGCTAGTTCATTCTATAGTTCATGCAGAACACAGCCTGAGATGTTGTCCGATCCCATAGATGCTGTGTTCTTGGCTTTGGACAGTGCGGTCTTCACGTGCGCGGCCATGATTTCAGGGGGCTTGCAATCATCCGGCATTGGGATGGGCCCTTTGGGGGTGGGGGGAATGGAAGTTAGCACTGAACCTGTCTGCCAGGATGTTGGCAATATCAGCTGGTTCAGCAAATGTAGTGCCATTGAGCTGTAGTTCAGAGCAGATCTGCGTGTTGCCATTGAGTTTCTTGACATAGCTGTAGAAAGCTTTGTGGTTGTCTTTAGAATCCAAAGCAATTTTATTTTTGTAACAAGCTTTGGAGGATTTTGTGAGGGATCTCAGCTTCTTGCTGAGGCTGACTAAGGAGTTCCTGCAGTCATGGGATTTTACTCTTTTCTGCAACAGTTTCTTCCTTCTGTTGTAAAGCATGTTTATGGCAGGGGACCACCAGACTGGCTTTCTTTTTCTGGAGGATAGTGTCTTGGTTCTGTTGGGGATGGCATGATCCATGCACTCATGTATGTGCTTATACAGTGCATTTGTATATGATTCAGCAGTCGCGACACTATTTTCCATCTGTGTGGGTGTAATGAAGTTTGCCACTTCTGACTTAAGCATGAAGTTGGCTTTGGAGAAGTTTTTTAAGGTGGTTTCCTTAATGGGGAGGGGGTGGAATATGTATGTCTAGAGTGATTAGCTTGTGGTCGGACCTGACCAGCGAGGAGTTTACCTCCGGCATGGAGCATCTATTACCCATATTGGTAATAACCAGGTCCAGGATGCTGCTACCCCTGGTAGGGGTATGGATAAGCTGGTCCAGGACGTTGGAATTGATGAATTCCAAAAAACGTTGGGCAAATGAGTTAGTACACGAGTAGTTTTCCCAGTTGATGGAGGGGTAGTAGAAATCTCCCAAAATTAGGGTATTGGGCTGTATCTTAATATTATCCAGTATATCGAGAAACACAGAGTTTGCATCCTGGGGCATGGCGGGGGACTGTAACACGTTACAACCTGAATTGCAGTCCTGCCCAGTGTTAATTGTACTTGGATAATTTCGGAGGCATTCTGTTGAACAACTAGCCTGGAGATGTGGATATCCTTTATGAATATGGACACGCCTTCTCCTTTAGTATTTCGGTCCGGGTTGGGTGGCCAAAAGGTGTGGTAAGAATTGTAGCCTGGTAATGCAGGGGTGCTCTCTAGAGCCTTAAACCAGGTCTCTCACTGCACAGATGTCGATGTTCTCCATTTTAAGGACAGCCTTGAGTGTGTGGATTTTGAGATTTAGACTTCTAGCATTGAGTAGCATTACCCTTTGATTTAGTTTGTTTATGTCCACTATGGTGGTGTGTTTGGTATTTGAGCCTTGCCTAAAAAGGCACTACAGGGGCAGCAAGAGCCTTAGCCAGTATCTGGAATCCCCACAGTGACAGGTGCAGGCCATCTCTGGCAAAGCATCATGGCCTGTCGATCATGTCGTCCCAGGCAGACAGAGACTGGATCCCCTTGGAATGACACCAGAATCTTAGGCAATTGTTGAAGTCAATCATTTTGTCCTTGTATTGTGACATCATTCTGGGTGATGGGAGGATGCTACTCAGGGGTAGTGTCATACCTGCCTGGGCCACATGGTCAGAGAGCTTCTCCATGTCTTTTTTCATGTAGTCTAGGGAGGTACGTCTCAGGTTATTTACTCCAACATGGACAATGACAGAGTCATACTTGTACTTGTTGTGGAGTGACCCGAGTGAGTTTGATATATGGCGGATCCTGGCACCTGATCTGCCTGGCACCTTTCTCCTTGTTCAGCCTGAAGAGGGTGACGTCAGTGTTCCTGATTATAGAGTCGCCAATGACTAGTGTGCTGGGTACGTTGTTTTGCCTTATGGGCTAAGGTTGAGTGGCACACATTTTGTGGGCTATGTGTCATTTGGGTAGTTTTGGGAGATAGTGGTTGCTTGCGTTTCAGCTTTGGAGGTCTCTGTTTGGGCAGATTTTTATTGAGAACCTCCGTGAATGTAGGTGTATGTTTTGTATTACTATGTGTGGGTTTGAGAGCTGCACGTTTTGACGGACCATGTGTTGAGTGCAGTGTGGTATTAACCTTCTCCTCTTGACTGTCTAGTCCAGTCTTGGATTGAGAGAGCTTGGCTTCCAGTTTGGCTATAGAAGTGCATCTCTCACATGTTGTAGTGTTAGATGGTAGGAGGAGAGGATTGTCAGTGTACATGAGGCAATTGCTACATTGCCCCAAGATGCCCAGATTCATCAGGTGGACAGGGGAAAACACCAGGAGCTGACCCTTGGACATGCTTGGTTAGTGCTTATTAATTTAAGTACTGGGAGCTGATTTCCTCTTGATTAGTGAGGAAAGAGGAGTGCTGTAGTAATTTGTAGATTATTTAGTGCTTGCAGCAAGAGTTGGACAAGTGCAGAGCACCAGGAACAGTTATGAGTGCTAAAACTAGAAGACTGGCTAGTTTTAAGGGAACAGGAACAGTTTTGAGTGCTAAAACTAGAAGATTGGCTAGTTCTAAGGGAAAATCTAAAGAGCCAACTTTCTGGCACCGAGAATAGTTTAACTGCAGTTAAATGCCACTGCACGGTGCACGAAACTGTGCAAACACGGGTTTTTAAACAGAAAGAGGAAAGGAATAGAAATAGCCCAAAATGGCCAATAAAACTACAGATTATGAGCTGAAATCACTCCTCCAGGTGACAGATAGGCTGTTTCAAGTTCTCCACTCTCACTGATGAACAGAGAAGCTTCCCTCTATCTCAGAAAGGTCTGGGCAACACAGAAACTTACAAACAGCCCAGAATTCAGCAAAATCTGAAAACTGGACTCTACTAGCTCTAGAAAGGCAGGAAACAAGTACACAGAGAGGATTTTTTGTTTTTGTTTTTTTTTTTCAAAAGTTAGAGCAGATACTAGTAAAAAAACACTTTTAAAGCAGGAAGCAGCTATCACACTTCAGTGTGTGGCCCTTTACAATTAAGCAGATGAAAAAACACTTAAAAATGATCAGTTAAAGTGCAACAATATAAGAATTCAAAACACAGTTCAAATAAGTAGCACAGTTAATAAAATGGTTGGAATAATGCGGCTAACAAAAATAAGCAATAAAAAGCAAAACAGAGCTACTTAATCCACTCAAAGTCTCCCTTTTCTCTCTCTGCCACTGTAGAACTCTGCAGGACACCCAGGCAGGCTCTTGCTGAGGTAACACAAGTGCAAAAACCGTGCAAACACAGGTTTTTAAACAGAAAGATGAAAGGAATAGAAATAGCCCAAAACAGCCAATAAAACTACAGATTCTGAGCTGAAACCACTCCTCCAGGTGACATATAGGCTGTTTCAAAGCTCATCACTCTCACTGATGAACAGAGAAGCTTCCCTCCATCTCAAAAAGGTCTGGGCAACAACAACTTGCAAACAGCCCAGAATTCAGCAAAATCTGAAAACCAGGCTACTAGCTCTAGAAAGGCGGGAAAGAGTACAGAGATAGGATTTTTTTTTCAAAAGTTAGAGCAGATACAAGTAAAAAAAAAAAACACTTTTAAAGCAGGAAAAGGCTATTGCACTTGAGTGTGTGACCCTTTACAATTAAACACATAAAAAACATTTAAAAACGATCAATTATAATGCAATATAAGAATTAAAAAAAAAAAAAAAGTTCAAATAAGAACAGAAATCACTCCTCTTATCGTACATAGGCTACCTAGTGCTTACCACTCCCACTGACAAGCTAGAAGGCTTCCCTCCAACACAGAAAGGCTTGGGGGGCTCAGAAGCTTAGAAAGTCCTGGATAAAGCAAATCTGTATCTGGACTAGACTATAATACAACAGTCTACAAAATGCCCAATTTTTATTATTTTCCTGAAAAACCTTTGAAACCTGCTTTAGTGTTAAACCAGACACATTGATAACTTTTTTCCTTTCTCCTGGCTGTTCTGTAGATTTCTATGTACCTAATAGCAAACCTTCTTAACATTACAATTTTTCCATCTTGTATTAAATATTTGCACCCCTCTCAAACTAAATGGCTTGTCTCTTTCTGTTATACTTTAAATGAACATTTCCATGATCGATCATTTAAATCAACCATTTTCATTACCTTATCAAGAGTTCCCTTTAAACACTTGAATCGTTAGGCATGTACAGACATTTTTCCCAAAAAATTTTGGGAGTTCAGCTTCCCCACTGGCTTTATCGAGATACAAAACTTGTCTCTTCCAATGGAAGTATAGATCTGTGTACCTTTTTGTATAGGAAGGATTTTACATTTTCCTTATTTCAAATTGTTTTGGTTGTTCTTGCTTACATTTGTCTTCTAGGTATATTTAACTTTGAAAATATTTTTCCGCCTTAGTACCATTTTTCCGTATACATTCTCAATCTTGAATTCTGGGTGATGCTTTTATTTCTACTGCCTTCTGCTTTCAGATTTAATTCACATTCAAGTCAAATATTGCATTTCCTTTAAGTCTCTTTGTTCAGCATTCATTTGCTATATGTGTATGGGTTTAGGACTCTTGCACGAACACACTTTTCACCGAATTGCTAATGGGTGGGCATACTTAAACGAAAATGCTTTTCACCGAAGCAGCATTTTCACTTAAGTATGCCTGTTGTGCCAGTCGTACTATGGTGTGGATAAGGGAAAATTCCCTTTTACCCACTGTAGTGCGATCTCTGAGTGAGAATATTAAAGTAGGGGGGCGCAGCCCCCACATAGGGGGTGCAGGGGGGCTTGCCCCCCTCTGTAAAAGTAGATTTCATTTTTTTTTTACACTTTAGCGAAAGCACTTTTTTGGTGAAAGCGCTTTCGTTAAAGTGTATTCGGTGATAGTGGATTTGGACTGTTGAAGTTTCGTTCAACAGTCCTAGATCCATGTGTATATGGTTATATATATAAAGTAGTGGATACGTACATTCTGCTGTCCATCCTTTGCTTGATTATAATTCTGATCTGTGTTTTCAGTCTGTGATGTTATCTGTTAAAGCAATATCAGCATTTTCTAACTTATCTAGAGGATTTTGATTGCTAAAATTACACTTAAATCAGACTAACATTTTACTTTCCGGTCATATATCCCACATTCATCATTCTGCTAAAAAGTTACTGTTAACCATGTTTGATAAACTCTCCCTGCACATCTTTATTGTATTTGTGTGATAACAGTGCCAGGTACTGGGCCATATAATTGCAAATGAACATGTTTTTAAAATAGAACAAAATAAGTAAATTCAACACACAACTCGAAAATGTAGTCCCAAACCATTAATTTGTACCGATTCATTCTTAATTACAAGTTGTTTTGCAAGCAAATGCAAACACATCTACTATGTCTAATCAAAACAGAATAGCTCTGAACATAATTTCTCATACATGAATGCATGAAGCCTATTAATTCAAGCACAAAAATGCATGCACTTGTTATGCTAGATCTCACACACATTAACGTTTAATTTAATAACATTTTTCAAGGTTGGCAGCTTTACTCCTCACACACCTTTACACATATTCTTACGCCAAGGTTAGTTTAAGAAAAAGAGCAATCACTGCAACATATAAACAAATACAATAGTTTCCCTGATATTCTATGATCTCAGAATGTACATGCCATAAAACTTTCAAGCTCGCAGACATTCTTATAACAAGTAGGGAGCAAAATCTTGAGAAAACAGAATCCTGAGTAACTGCAGCTGTGCAAATGTAAAATTAACAATTCTGCCTCAAGTGCCTGGAGGGAAACCAGTACAAATTAAGTTTTCATCATGGAGGATTTTGTGCATATTAATATGTTCTTTAAAAGTATGAAAATGCATGTAAAGAAATTCAGTAAGAATGTGAGCAAGCCATATTTACACCTCTGATAGTGTCTTCTCCCACAATAGTTAGTTTTATTTGCAAATTATTTGCAAAGTCATTTTTATGGCAGCTTAAATTATGACTTTCTCTGCATATATCTATCTATAAATTAACATATATATATATATATATATATATATATATAAACATATACATATATATATATATATATATAGAGAGAGAGAGAGAGAGTGAATGACAATGGGACAACTTATTGAATAAAAGTATTCTGAAAGTCATAATACTGAGTAAACTCATGGAATGTCAAAACAATGAGACTTTACAAAATGAACCTCAAAATATTTGCGCTCGTTTCCCACCTTTCCTGTAACTACTCCAGTCCAGATACATATTTGTTGTATCCAAGACTGTTTGTAAGCTTCTGAGCCCCCTCAAGCTTTTCTGTGTTGGAAGGAAGCCTCCCCGCTTATCAGTGGAAGTGGTAAGTACTAGGTAGCCTATCTACCACAAGAGGAGTGGTTTCTGGCGCAGAAATTGTAGTTTATTGGCCGTTTGGACAGTTTTTCCATCTCTTTCAACTTTCTGGTTTAAAAGCCCGTGTTTGCGCTTGTTTCCCACCTTTCCTGTAACTAGTCTAGTCCAGATACAGATTTGCTGTATCCAGGACTGTTTGTAAGCTTCTGAGTGGTGCCAAAGTAAATTTTCCACTTAGATCTGCTAGTTCTCTCCTCTCCTGTAGGTTTACTAGCTTATTAGTCTAGCACTACCAGACTTCTTGTAGCAATTATTGTAGCACACAAAAGTGCTATCAGCACTAAACATTCTACAAGGAAACAGCTCCAGTACTTATTAATGGCCACCACTCCAGGCATGTCTAAAGGTCAGTTCCCTTTGCTTTCTCCTATTAACCTGGTGAACTTAGACATCCTGAGGCAATGTGGCAACTGCCTCATGTACACTGACAACCCTCTCCTCTTACTTCCCAACACTCAGACTTGTGAAAGATGCACTTACATATTCAAATTGGAAGCCACTCACTCTCCAGCCAAGCTGGTCAAGAGGAGAAGGTCAACACTTGCACCACACCACATGGAACACAAAGCCCTCCAGAACACACACCAACACTGTCTTCACATAACACAAACCACACACCCACCTTCACGAAGGCTCTCAATAAAAATCTACCCAAACAGCATAGACCTCTAAGGCAGAAACACACTACCACCACGACACAACACTAATCATGAGGCACACAACTCTCCTAAACAGGGTGCCACTCAACCAAAGCCCTTAAGGCAAACCAGCATGCCCAACACACTAGTCATAGGTGACTCAATAGTGAGGCACACTGATGTCCCACTCACTAGGTTGAATAAGGAGAAAGTAACAGTCAGCTGCCTGTCAGGTACCAGGATCCGCCACATAGTGCACGTACTTGGGTTCCTCAACAACAGGTACAAAGTGACTCTGTCATTGTACATGTGGGTGTGAATGACCCGAGACATACCTCCCTGGACTACATGAAAAGAGACTTGGATTATTTAGCTCAGGCAGGTAGGACCCTAGCCCTGAGCAGCATCCTACCATCACCCAGAATGATACCACAGTACAAGCAGAAAATGATAGATTTCAACAAAGTTTCTGGTGTCATTCTAAGGGGATCCAGTATCTGTATGCCTGGGATGACATGACTGACAGACCTCAATGCTTTGCCAGATATGGCCTGCATATGTCACCCCTGTGCATCCGGATATTGGCCAAGGCTCTTGCCACACCTACAGTGCCTTTTTTAAGCAGTTCTCCAAAGACCAAATTACCACGGTAACAGCTACAAACAAATGCAGTCTGAGGGTCATGCTGTTCAATGCTAGAAGTCTGAATCTCAAAATGCACTTGCTTGAAGCTCTCCTTAAAACGGAGAGCATCAAGTGCCGTAACAGAGACCTGGTTCAAGGCAGGAGAAAGCACCCCTACACTACCAGGCTATAACTCAATCCACACCTTTCGGGCCCAGAACCTGGACCGAAGCTCCAAAGACAGTGGTGTTTCCATATTCATAAATGATGTGCACACCTCCAGACTGGTAGCCCAACATAATGTATCCGAGATACTTCAGGTACAGCTAACATTGGGTAAGACAGCGATTCAGGTTGTAGACTGTTATAGGTCCCCAACCATGTCCCAAGACTCACACTCCATGTTCCTAAGCACCCTCGAGAATATTAGGGTCCAACCTAACACTCTCATACTTGGCGAATTCAACTACCCCTCTATTAAACTGGGAAAACTATTTATGCACCAATACACTTGCCCAACGTTTCCTGGAATTCATTAATCTCAATGCCCTGGACCAGCTCATTCTTACCCCCACTAGAGGTAGCAACATCTTTGACCTGGTCATTACTAACATGGGTGACCATTGCTCTACACCAATAGTCAACTCCTCCCTGATTAGATCCGACCACAAACTAATCACCTTGAAATTCCACATCCCCCCCTCCCCCAGAAAAGGTAACCACCATGAAAAATTTCTCCAAAGCTTATTTTGGGCTCCTAAAAACAGAGGTAGCTAACTTCACGCCACCCATGCAAATGGAAAATAGTTGTATGACCACCAAATCAAAAACCAATGCACTGTACGAGCATGTACATAAATGCATGGATCTCGCCATACTCAATAGAACCAAGATGCTTTCCTCCAAAAAAAAAGGAGCCAATCTGGTGGTCGCCTGCCATAAACAAACTCTACAACAGTACGAAGAAACTGATGTGGAATAAGGTGAAGTCCCAAGACTGGAAAAACTCCCTTATCAGCCTCAACAAAAAGTTGAGATACCTCATCAAATCCTTTAAATCTAGCTATGAAAACAGAATTGCAACAGATAGTAAAGACAAAAACGCCTTCTAAAGTTATGTAAAAAATCTCCACAGCAATACCCAGATTTGCTCTGAGCTACTGCACAATATTACCTCTTATACCGAGCCAACAAATATTGCCAGTATACTGCCCGACAGATTCAGTGCCAACTTTACCCCTCCCCCCAAAGGACCAGTAGATTGCCAGGCACCCTGTATGACTGCTGCACAAGTTAAAACAGCACTTTTCAAGGCCAAGAATATAGCTTCTATGGGACTTGACAATATCCCTGCCTGTATTCTACATGAACTACAGAGTGATCTGGCATCTTACCTGTGTGCCCTGTTCAATCACAGCCTCACCTCAGGCTTTGTCCCTACCAAATGGCGCACTGCTACAGGTCATCCCTCTCCACAATGGAGGAGTGACTAAAGAGCCTGTGAACTATCACCCCATCAGCCTGACGAGTCTGATATGCAAAGCTATGGAACGTATCATCATGGACCTAATAAACAAGGATATAGGGAATCTCCAAACTTTGGATCCCACACAGTTTAATTTTGTGAAGGGTAAATCATGCCTGCTCTACTTGGTCAACTTCTTTGAGTCCATCACCAGAGCTGTGGATGAAGGCAAGGTGGTTCATACAGCCTACCTTGATCTGGCCAAGGCCTTTGATACTATTCCCCACTCAGGTATCATAGAAAAACTCACTAAGCTAGGCATCAACCCCCATATCACTAGGTGGGTTGCAGACTGGCTCACAGGTAGAACCCACAGTGTGAAAGTAGCTGACTCCAAGTCAGACTGCCGACCAGTCACGAGTGGAGTCTCACAGGGTTCGGTCCTGGGTCCTCTCCTGTTTGGTATCTACTTCTCTGAAGTCCAGGCCAACATGAAGGGACTCTGGCTGACAAAGTTCACAGACGATTGCAAGTTGGGAGCTATTATTAACTCCCCAAGTCATGTTGAATTCCTACAGAAAGGCCTCACTGAGACCAACGACTGGTGTCAGAACCATGACCTTAAGCTCAATGCCAAAAAATGTGCTGTCATCACCTTTAGGAAAAACCTGTTCCCATGAATTACCACATCGATGGTAGTCCACTGAACACAGAAGGCGTTAAGAGATTGGGGAACACGGGTTGACAGCAACCTCTCTTTTGATCACCACATTGCCACTGTGGTCAGAAAGTCCTTCAATGTGGCACATCTCATTACTAAAGGTTATGCATCCTGGAAGAAAGAGGTCATTGTCTCCCTCTACTCTTCCCTCATTAGGCCAGTCATTGAGTACAATGCCCCATTTGGCATGCACCTCACTATACACCTGCAACAACTGGAGAGGCCGCAAAAGTACCTCACAAAGAGGATCCTAGGCCTTAAACATTTGTCCTATATTGACAGACACAAAAAACTAACTATTCTCCGTCTCATATCGCCTACTTAGAGGCGATCTCTGCTTGACTTACAAAGCCATGTCTGACCCAGCTCTGTTAGAAATACTGCATCTAAATAAATCCCAATCCCACAGCAACACACACTCCAGAGACCTCAACCTCATTACCACAATTAACAGAACATGTTGGAGGGACAGGTTCATAACCCAGAGTCTGTTTATGCTACAGAATAGACTTCCCACACATGTCAAGAAGAGCACCTCACTGGCCCTCTTCAAGAGGAATCTTGATGAGTGGATGGGAAATAGAAAATTCACCCCAAGGATCACTCCAGTGGCTTTACTCGACAGAGGTACTGGGAACTAAGGTCGCGTGGCATGATGCCTAGGTAATCCTCACCTATGCTTGTAAAGGCTCCAGGGCCATTAGCATAGTACACACCTACACTATGAACCTATGAACAGCATACACGAATTACATATATGTACGCTGCACCATTACATAGCGAAACTCAGAAATATCTACTCCCCTGCATGTGTAGAAAGGGCTATTGTTAGCACTGGTTTCAATTTCAGCATTTTAATATTTCAGCATTGTGAATTTAGCATTAGGACTTTCAGTATATTGCTTTTCCATTAGTTAAGATGGACCCATACTATAATATATTTATCTATCTATACATCTCCTCTCTTTATAATATATATATATATATATATATATATATATATATATCTCTCTCTCTCTCTCTCTCTATATATATATATATATATATATATATATATATATATATATATATATATATATATATATATATATATATATATATATAGGTCTCCTTCAGATGTTTCGACATTTCAAATCGGGGACTTTCATATGGCCGAGACCATATGATCGACAGTTTGAAATGTCGAATATCTGCTAAACAATGTAAAACACACAAAACACTTCACTAACTGCGTTTAGCAGGAGAGCAAGCCCCCCTGAACCCACCACGTGGGGGTTGCGCCCCACCCACACCCCCTGCTATGTAAATATTCCTACTCAGAGATCACACTAGAGTGCAGTAAAGGGAAATCTCCCGCTTCCGCGCTGTATAGGCTTCTCCGCTATACATGTTTGAACTTTCAAAAGTTCGATCATATGGTCTCGGCCATATGAATGTTAAACTTCTGAAAGTTTGTTCATATGAAGGGGACCCATATATATATATATATATATATATATATATATATATAGTTCTACCTGAGTACGTCGACAACTGAGAAGATCGACAAGCGAATCGCGAGCGCCAGAAGATCGACAATGCAGAAGACCGACGCGACAGATTAAAACACCGACACCGAGGATGCCGACATGGGAAAAGGCTGTGTAAGTATGCGGTAGTGACAGACGTTAGGGTGCGAGTAAGGTAAGTGTGGATATTGACGGTCTGTGGGGATAGGGGTGGGTTAAGTGAGTTAGGGTCAGTGCGCGGGTTAGGTAAATGTGTGGTAGTGATAGTCTTTGGGTTAGGGGCGGGTTAAGTGAGTTAGGGTTAGGGAGTGGGTTAGGTAAGTGTGCGGTAGTGATAGTCTTTGGGTTAGGGGTGGGTTAAGTGAGTTAGGGTTAGGGCGCAGGTTAGCTGAGTATGCAATAGTGACAGACCTTAGGGTTAGGGTTTGGGTTAGGGTTGTAGATAGTTGTGTATGTGAGGTTTAGTGTGGGTTTGTAGGGATTTTGGTGTGCTTGTGTTGTGTGTGTGGTTTTTGGGCAGGGGATGTGTTTTGTTTGTTGACTGTTGTTATTGTGGTGTGTGCAGTGTATGCAGTTTCGTGTTTGTGTACCGTCGGTTATTTCGTTGTCGGGCATGTGAGTTTTCGTGTTTCTGCACTGTCGATTATGTGGTGTCGGTGATTGCGTTGTCGGTGTTCTGGGGTTTCGATTATGTCAGGTAGAACCATATATATATATATATATATATATATATATATATATATATATATATATATATAAACACACCTACACACACACACACACACACACACACACACACACACACACACACACACACACACACACACACACATACAGATTTGCAGTCAAATCAGTCTCTGAATTGTTGACACAACTTGGTAGACATATACAGATAGTCAACAGATATACAAGATTGACAGGCGCTGGGATAGGGGGGATATGCCCTTTACCCAGGAATTGTGTGATCTTGGAGTTAGTATGTAATCAGTAAGAGGTATGGGGACGTACCTCCCAATATGGTGGTGCAGGTGTCTTGCCTCCTGTAATAAGCACTAATTTGTTTGGCATGTTTCTGGGATTAACCTTGAAGCATGTGCTGTAGTGTGTCAGCATGTTTTTGTCGATACAAATGTGCTGATGTTGAGCATGTCAATGTTTGTGTACACTGACAGACAGGAGTATAATACACACACACACATATATGTATGTGTGTATGTATGTGTGTGTGTGTGTGTGTGTGTGTGTGTGTGTGTGTGTGTGTGTGTGTGTGTGTGTGTGTGTGTGTGTGCGCACGTGTGTTTATGTCTGCATTTGGGTAACATATTAAGTCCCTCTTGCTCTAATACTCTGTTATTTAATATTCTTACACTGGTGCTTTATATAACTAGACTACTAAGGTAACTAGAATCAACAACACCATGACTTAATTTTGTTTAACTTATTATTGTGATGTATGCCTTTGCTTTAGTGTCTGTAGACTGTTTATACTGCTTATTAAAAAAAAAAGCACACTATAAAAAACAAGAATTCTTGCACTGCTTTAAACAATGCCAGTTGTCTTTCGGCTTTTCCAGTTAGGGGTCGCCACAGCGAAACTCCAGCCGAGAATCGAAAACGGAAGAACTTCTTGCTGTGAGGCGACAACGCTAACCGCTGCACCACCGTGGCCTGATAAACAATGCCAGTTGTACAAATTAAATATATATTACAAGAAAAACATTAGATTGTGATCACCTAGATAAAAATAAACCTTTGGAGCAGTGCCCTTTTCTATACTCTTAAAAAATAAGTACATTATTATCTCATTTGTATTTATTTACTTGCATGTAAATATTTATGTCCTCATTGCTAAGTGGGAGCTGTACTTAAAATCCATTTATACACTGCAAACTCTGCTAAATTGGCATGCTTTAAAAGGTTGCAGAGATTCAAAATTCTACTTTGTTGATGGAACAGCCTTAAAATCATTTTAACATTCACCTACCACCAAAACTTATAGTCTTCCTTGTGCATTAGGCATAATTTGCAAGTAAACCACATATGTGTGGTGTAACAAACTTTCCAGAGAGTAGTAAAACCACAGAAATGTGGTGTAACACAAACTTTCCAGAGAGAGGTATACTGCACATATCTACATTCCAGCAGCTTGCATCTCATTTGACTGCAGGTGAATGGTCATTTGTTAATACAAGTGCAAGGAGACCTGAATACATGGACAAGACCTCTCCATATACGCTCTCCGAATTGGTGTGAAATTATGGTAGTATTTATGGAGAACAGGCCTGGGAAGGCAGAATCCACTGCTTTGAGGTGCATGGACACTTAAATCCCCCACCACCACTACCAAAAAAAAACACTTTGTGCTGCCCTTACTGTGAGAAGTTTATTTTATGAACAACCAGTACTTAGTGCAGCAGATTCAAGTACTTTTAATAGTTACTCAGGAAGGGTATAGTCACTAAGGCAAGCTGTACTTAGTGCACAATAAAGCCAAGATATAGCACAGAATCCCACTTCCTGGTTTATCTCTATATCTCTATTATTTGGGGGAGTTTTACATCATAAGAAATACAATCATCTGTTCCTGAAAGTGATGTTTTTCAGCACAGTTTCTTATAGTTAGTAAACTGCTTGATCTTGAAAAGTCATGCAGACTTCGATTTCCATGGCAAAAGCTAATTGCAACAATGATTCATACTGAAAAACACAAGCGTGATGACCGTGATCACTTCCATTATACAGTGAAAGCCAAAACAAGCAACGACACTTAAAAACACTTTGCAGTTCTC
Source organism: Protopterus annectens (assembly GCF_019279795.1). Taxonomy (NCBI): domain Eukaryota; kingdom Metazoa; phylum Chordata; order Ceratodontiformes; family Protopteridae; genus Protopterus; species Protopterus annectens. The sequence continues at coordinate 224,534,288 of NC_056747.1, read as the reverse complement.
TCTCCCTATATACATACAGACACATAAATATATATATATATATATAAACATGCACCCACACAGATATACAAACATACTAACTCAAAGATTGCTGTGCCTTGTAATAAGAGGAATTCTCCAAGATGAAATCCAGTTAGGATATGTCTTTCACTATCTACATTTTTGCAATCACATATTTTAGAGATGATCCCTACTGCCACAGACTTCTGCCTGATGAGTGTTCTAGTCTTCATGTGGCCTTTTTGGAGTCCGAGACCCCTTATCTAAGTAAGCTATAAAACTAAAACCCTGACAAATCCCTCAGGACCAACACTTTGGGAAAACCACCCTGGCCAGCCTCAGAAATGTTACCTTTTACATATACTTCAGGTCTGAACTCAGAGATCACCTGCAAAGGCAAGCCCATTACAAATGACTCAGCGCTGGACACATTATATAATTTCTACAGCCTAGCAACATCATAATCTAAACAAGATCACCTTGTTTCCATAATATTTGATTTTCTGTAATCACCTCCCCCCACTTCATATACCCTACTACCCTTTCCCTTCCAGTCACTTTAGTAGCAAACTAAGCATCTCCTGTGATGGCCTTGTCTTACTAAAAGAGGAGGTTGGCCACATACAAAAAATAGAGGTGCAGGTCTATATTCGGATGCTCAAGGAGAACAACTTCCGCCTTGCTTCATAACTCTATTCATGTATTTTAATAGGAATATGCTCTCTGTACTTATCTGTAAATAATATTCTCTGCGTCTCCCCCTTACCCAAAAATAAATAAAAATATACCAATTAATTTGGCCTAACCCAGTAACCAACACTGAAATACATAAACAAAAATATCTTTGCAAGGGAAGGAATGATGGATTATTACAAAGTAATAGGCATGGGGTTTAAAAAGAAGTAGAAGAGAGGTTGAAGGTATTACGACCAATGTATTATCCCCTTTAAATATCTCCCTTGCTATCCAAGTTCTGTTATGGAGTGATGGAGTAGTATCTGAAATTCACCATGCAGTTCAGTCGTAAAATCTTGTTATTACTGTATACAAACTTGGCTGAAACACTGGTTATGGGAGTTGGTCAAAAGGAAGGGTAGGTTCAGATTTCCAGATGTACAGGGACTAGCTGCAAAAATGAGTGTCTCAATGGTATTTGCACTTTTCACCAGTAATACGATATAATTAATATGAAACTACAGATAGCATTTTTTTTTTAACTTTGGTAAATTTCATGCCAATGCAATGGATGCTAATTTTGCTCATGGTGTAATCAAAGGACTTGGGGAAGGATGTGGAGATTTTATGTTGTAATAAAGCAAATAAGGGGTAAATCCTTGCCACTCATTCTATACTGTGCTCAGTACATATGTTTTTACTGCCCTGTAGTATATGCATGCTTACTCCACTTGTTCAGGCTGTAAGGCTGTGAAAACTAGAGTCACTTGTGCTGTATGTGATATGACTTCAAAGAGTTTGTGGTCTAGGTCATGCTCATGTCATTCTGGACTGCAAGACACAATTCTGTTTAGAGATCTCATATCTGTGGTATATTTCAAGACACTTATCTCTGTCTCAACGTGTGGCAAACTTGCCTCTCATCTGAAGGCTGTGGGTTCTATTGCCACTTCAGGTGCTTGGATTAATATTTTTATAGACGCTGTCCGGTTCGACTCTCAGCTAGAGCATCCTCTGCATGGAGACATGCGTGAATGGGCATACCTTCATTGAAGGTTGTGCGTCAGGCCTGGCAAGCCGGTACGTAAAAATCAACTGCCAATCATTAGCGGACCGGAGTTCCGCTGTGGCAACCCCTAACCGGGAAAAGCCGAAAGACATAGAGACCGACATACGGTGTAGGATAAGGTGAGTGCTACAATCCTGAGTCTGCTGTACTTCAGATGAGATGTTAATCCATGGCCCCATTTGCAGAAGTTGCTGGCAGCTTGGGTGTGTATTAAAGAAATTTCCCCTACTCAGTAATAGCACCTTGGGGAGACCCAGCCTTCTCAAGTATAGCTGTATAGCAAATATCTATATGAAAATTCAAGTTTCCAAACATTGCTTAATGCAAGCAAAGTGTCTAAGGGCAGCTGTGTTACTGATGGTGTCAAACTGTTTATCTTTTTAATGTGGTATGAAGCAGTTGCCTAATGCATATTTACAAATTAAAATATTTGGCTTCGTGCATGCTTTTAGTTTGTTAGTCACCACTTTTGGCTGTATTTTCAAAAATGTTAAAGTTTGTAGAAACTATACATCCTGTCTAGTTTTTACTTCATGTTTTAACAAATGCTTCTTTACAGCCTTACCATGGTTCAGAACTGTCTACATCTTTGTATAGTGAAATGTGCAAAGCCCATATTAACAAACGAGGCTGAAAATTTCTGGTAGAATGAAAACTTTCACTTCAATGGGAATTTGTATGCAGGCTTGGTCTCCAAAATATTTGTGGCCTTTTGAATATTGCACACTAGTATATTAATTATATTTAGGTTGCTGTATCCATATGGGCCAAGGGATGCTTTTGTCAGCCTTAAAATCCTACAGTGTACCGTATGGCATAATGTATAACACAAGAAAATACTAACTGAGGACAAAATAATGTAGCCTTTCTTTAAATAGCTTGACAAGACAGGAGAGAGGACGCCATGGATATTTCTTTTTTTTTTTTTTTTTCCTTTTACCTTGGTCCGGGCCTAAGATCCATTTTATGACTGCCTTCACATTTGTGTATTACAGAAGAACTGAGATATAAAGTAGTATTGCAAGTAATCCAAACAGCTACTTAGTAAGCTGTGCTAATAATTGTGACTGTATGTTGTCAGGGTCACATATCTATTACTAGCATAAAACCAGCATCAAGTCTAACTATAGGTATACCTGTAACTGTAAGCTGTTATCTGGGTAAGTAAAGAGAGTCAAAACAGAAACAGAGAATGAGCAGTAAGGATTACGTAAGGGAGTATAACATTAGGTTTGCAGCAGCAGGTCTAAACTCACCTGGGAAATTGTTACAGTTCCACAAATGTATAGACTTTGACAGGATACAAATCAGGCAATTAAGCACAATAAACTTCCATTATATAAGGGATGAGACAGAGAGGGTATGGTAACATTGTTAGAAAGAGAAGTTATCAGCAAAATCCCATAATCAACTTGGGCTATCCGCAAGTACTGGCCTCATGAACCTCCAAACTTGGGAACTAGTGAATTTTTAGCATACATCCTAAAATTTTTATATATTTTGTTGGAAATCTCTTCAGTAAGCATTTTAAAAATGAGGTAAGAAAACCTTTCAGGAAGCTAGGAATCCAGTCAGAAAGGAGAAAAAAAAAACTAAATAAAAGCTGAGGTAATTTTTGAGCTATGAAATCTTTCACTGCAGTGAGAACCCAAAAGAAGCAGATTACTTTGTGTCAGGGAAAGCAGATACTAGACATATGAACCCATGTACTTTGCATTCATATATGAATATGTGTCAATTCATCTACGAATATGTGTCAATTCATCTACAGTAATTAGAACTGTAGTTGGATCATTTAATGCCCAGTAGAGCTACAAGAAAAAAAAAGTCTTTTCTATGTTTAAATAATATAGAAAACTACTTGTTACAACTTATACCACACATGCAGTTAATACTAGAACATGTGCTTCAGTTATAATAGGTACTGGAATTCATGCCAGTATTGAACTGGCAACCAGAGAGCATCTGCTGATCGCACCCGCAAGCAACATCCACCCAGAGCGGCTGGCTCCTTCACTCCACCATAGCTATGCAATCGAAAACAGATTGAACATCCAATAACTCACACATTACCATGCATGTCCATACAACACATTCAAATCACATGTAGACACACACAAACAGCAATAAACAGAGTAACTCTACAATCTGTGTTTTTTGGAGGGGCAAACTCTCCTGCACTCTCCATGTGGGGGGGGGGGGTCACTCCTCCAACCTCTTATTACCTATACAAACTTCAAAACTGTACAACAGCTGGGAAAGCGGCATATTCCCTGTCCCCACTATACCTTGATCTTGCTAAGAAAATCCAGCGCCTATCAGTTCTTGATACAAGTACAACATTAACAAAAAGCATTGATGGCACCTTATACAAATCATACAGAGATTTCCAGCATATTTTGATAAGTACTTCTTGAAAAGTAAACTATCTGACAGATTGGGACAAAGCTGAATACATTCAATCAATGGCATCCTCAATCATCTGAACTATTCCCTATTATGTGTGTATATATATATATATATATATATATATATATATATATATATATATATATATATATATGTAGGTCTACTTTGTTTCATTGAATCTCATTTCACTGAATTTCATTTCACCCCAACCACTTAGCCGAAAACTCAAATTACTGAAATCTCATTTCACTGAACTGCAGTTAGTATATATATGGCACAGTGTAGAGTACTGTAAAGCAAGTAAAAAGTATATGCTCTTTTCCCCACTGTAGTGTGATCCTAGAGTTAATATATATAGTTAGGGGGGGGTGGGGGGCTCAGCCCCTTACATTGTGGGGTGTGGTGGGCGTAGCCCCTCAGTTTGAGTACATATTGGTTTGAGTACATATTGTCTTCTGGAGAGAGTTAGTCATCAGTGTTACAACTATGTATGTCTAGTGCTTAAAATGCATTGTTTTGATGTTTTTGGTAAAATACAATATAAAACAAACAAGGTGGGGGCTGTGTCTTAGCGGCATTCACTAATGAGCAAGTGTACTTTAGGTTGAATGCTGGCTAGTACAAATGGCAGTAATGCTGAAATTATTTTTTATGTAAACTGTGTTTTGTGGGGTTTAATATTTTTTGTGGTTATAAGTGGGTTTTGTTTGCTGGGTGGGTTTTTATGCACACTTTGTGCTGGGCAATCATTGCCAGTATGGTTTTTAGCATGCAACAGCGGGGATTCTCATTTTTAGCAGTGATTCTCATTTTCAGTGGTAAGTCTAAAAAGTGGTACAACTGTGGAGTTGCTATATGCAGTCTGGAGAAGTGTTGGGGGCTTACACCCCTACAAAAAAGTTCTTTGATTTTATGTAGAATGTTTTTTTTTTAATTCTGTTTCAGTGTTTAAAATTCACAGTTTTGACACTTTGGTTTCATGTTCACTCATTTGAAGTTTAGTATTTTTGGTTTTCACTGTTTGCTGGTATAATTATCTTCATATAGTCAACTGAGAAATGATGGGAGAAGTGATTGAATAAGTGTAGGATCTCAGAATGGTGACATTACTTTGTGGGAAGATGTGGTATAACAGGGAGTGGGAAATTGCCTTTCCCCTCTGTTGTACAGTCTCAGCGTTGGTACGTATAAATAGCAGTGTGTGTGTGTGTATATGGCATAGCCCCCCACATCGGGAAGTGGAGGTGCAGGTGGACTTGCCTGCCTTAAAAACAGTTCTGCTTTCCTTTATATTTTGACTTTCGATCTTTTGATGCTTTGATGGTCAGTCTTTTGTTTCCTCCATATTTTTTAAGTACACACACACACACACACATATATATATATATATATATATATATATATATATATATATATATATGTAGGGTCTATGTTACATGAATAAACGATCAAAATGTCAACATACTCGACAACCTTTGATCAATTATTCATGTAATCTGAGACTCCAAATGCCGAAATGTGGAGTTCTGAAATATTTGGTCGGCTATCCTAGTCAGTGTAGCGTGTGATGTAGACATGCTACAGTGTTCGGAATGCCTAGGTAAGAGGCTGCTTTGTTTAATATACCACCTCCGAGATCACTGTACATTGGGGAAAGGACAATTTCCCAGTAATCGCAAAATTGCCCTTTCCCCAATGTACAGCAATCTCGGGGTTGGTATATTTAATTAGGGGTTTGTGGGGGGCAAAGTCCCCCACTTCATTTTAAAAGTAGGTGTGTTTGTGTAGGTGTGTAAGTGTTTGAATGATGTGAATGTGCAGGGGTTTGTATGCATTGGTTGTATGTGTGTGTTTTGTAGGTTAGTGTAGGGAAGGTGTGGGACAAAAAAACCTTTCGATTTTGTTTGTTTCAGGCTTTTAAGGTTTCAAGGTTTTTAACTTATGATCATAGTATGTTGAGTATGTTGTACTCAACATTATGATCATTCGTTCATTTAACATAGACTATATATATATATATATATATATATATATATATATATATATATATATATATAGGTATATGGGTCCCCTTCATATGATCGAACTTTCAAAAGGTCGACTTTCATATGGCCGAGACCATATGATCAAACTTTTGAAAGTTTAAACGTTCTTAATGGAGATCTTCATACAGAGCAAAAAGGGAAGATTTCCCTTTTCCACACTGTAGTGGAATCTCATAGCTGGTATATATTAATAACAGGGGGTGTGGGGGGGGTGCAGCCCTCCACATGGGGGGGTGCAGTGGGGCTTGCCCCCCTGCTAAAAACATTCACGTAATTTTTTTCTTTTGTTTTACTTTTTTTTGCAGATGTTCAAACTTTTAAATGTTCAATCATATGGTCTCTGCCATATGAAAGTCGAAAATTTGAAAGTTTGATCATCTGAAGTAGACCCATATATATATATATATATATATATATATATATATATATATATATATATAGTTAGAAAAGGGCATATTCATTTGGTAGTATTTACATCTATTTACATCTGAGATGAGAACGCTTGTCATTAAAAAACTCTTAACCAAACAAATGTAAGCATGCTGCTCGAAGAAGTCTGGAGAGATGTTAAAAGGTCAGCATGGTCCTTACTTGAAGCATACTGCTACTTGTAAAGACACAGTGTCTGGAAAAATGTGTTTGCGTCTTCATAAAAAATGTACTTTCCAGGTAAGGCAGGAAATTCAAACACTTCTTCAGAAACATTACATTGATTTTGTAACAAACGACTACTCAAACTAACATGACCAAACTAGTTACTAAAAGCAAAACTGCAAGGAATGCTATTTATCCTTTTTCTTAGATTAAAGCCTACATATGGTCCAAGCTGTACCACATCCCTCATCTCCACAACATTTTCTCTACTAAGAAATGCAGCAACCACATTTTCTACATTCTAGGCCCCAAACTCTGGGAAACCATACGCAATTCAGACTAGACTCATTCCACAGTTGGAGAATGATTTCATACACTACCTGTTAAGAGGTCTCATACCCACCTTTTAAGAGATCTTATACCACACCTATTAAAAGAAGTAGAGTGCCACTGTTCAACTAAATATAACAAAACCTAAACTGTTCCAGCATAAACCTTCATCCCTCAACATTTGGGAAAACATTTAATATATGTGTGATGATGTTAGGTATTGCGAGCTATTGCCAGGAGAAGTATGGCAGTGGATGTATAACATTTGCCACCACAGCTAGCTGGAATTATATGTTATTTGAATTTCAAACTGATTTGTATAGATACTTGTATTGAAAAATGCATTTGTAAAGCTGCTTGTGTTAAAAATGTTCCAATAGTGTGCGCTGCTGGTCAGAAAAAGAAATATACATGTATTATTTTAACTGGTTGAAGATATATGTTTTAACAGAAGATATTGGAAGAGAAAAGGTTCATCTCAATCCATCCGACTTTGGAAAATAATAAGAAATTAAATTACTGGGCCTAGGCCATAAAGATGTTATCTCACAGTTTTGAATGAAGCCAGGCATGCAGTTTCTGTAAGAAGTATGGTTCATTAGCTCCTATAGGAACAGTGTTTATGGTTTTTATGACTTCTAGAAGCTGCAACAGATCTGAGAAACACTACATGGGTGTATTATTGACACATATGTGCTAAATCCTGGCAGTTTCTAGCAATGGGGGGGTTGCATTTGATCAGAAGTCAGATGACCAGATTCATGTGATGTTATTCTGTAATCTAGGACAAAAATAATGTTTTACTACTTGTGGAGACTGAAGTCTCTTGGCACTCTGTTTTTCTGAACCTGACAAAGAAGGAAGACCGCTCACCTACTTTATCTTGCCTTGCTCTAGTAAGTGACCAGGGAATAGTAATTCTTTAGATCAGTCAGGAAAATATAGTGAGAGTAGTTAAGTACTGTTTTTCTAAAGATGTGTGAATCTATTCGTCTGCTATTTTAGTATTTCTTGGGATTGAAACTCTGGTGTTTATTGTAAATAGATATTCAGTATTTTCATCTTCTTTTATTATTTGTTAAATATATTTAAACTTTTCATTGTGACTGGTCCATTGGATAATATTTTAACCTTTGAGAGTACTCATATCTATTTGGTGACACTGTGGCAACTCCGGAAAGCCTTACTGCATTGTTCAAAATACTACCATTTTTACTAATATTAATTTCACTCAGTATAATTGGATACCCTTCTAAGAGCCTTAAAGTAGCTGGCTTTGGAGTGTATGGTGGCAGTAACTACCTTATAGTATGTGCAGAAGGTGGCATAGCTAGTAAACCCGTGCCAGCCTTTCCCAGGTGTGTGTGTGCATGTGTGTGCGTGTGTGCATGTGTGTGTGAAAACCAAATCTCAAGCAGTGCGTGTGTCAGGTGTTTGGAGCAGTGACATAAAGCACTGGTTTCACAGAGAGGGTGCTGGAAGACTTGGCTTGGACACTTGCCTGAGGACTCAACTCTATAGCTGTGCCAGTAGGGAGTCTTACTGGGGACCTGGAGGGAGACAAAGAAATCCAGACCCTGGTTTGAGTGTGTTCCCTGTGTGCTCTTAAGGGAAATCATGCTTGATGCAATAAGCTGCATCTGGAAATTTTATTTATTTATTTTATTTATTTAACATTTGTTGACTGGGAAAGTCCGACTAGGTTCCACAGATCCTGTTTTCAGTGGAGGCCCAGGGAGAAATGCTCCAGAAGCATGTCTTTAGAATGTGGGAGGAAACCGGAGTACCCGGAGGAAACCCATGCGAATGCAGGGAGAACATGCAAACTCCACACAGAAGGCACCCCAGCCGAGAATCGAACCGGAGAGCCTCTTGCTGTGAGGCAACAGCATTAACTGCTGCACCACTGCGCCACCCCATTGTGTGCTATTGTGTGCATCTATTTTTGTTCCAGGTGAATGTCCCTCTCCAGTGTCAATGGTGAGGATTCAGGCTCCTTGATTACTGGGAGGACATCACAATATGCAGCAGTACCCTCATGTCCTCCCTGTGGTCACTTGGGTTTCCTCCGGATGCTCCAGTTTCCTTCCACATCCCAAAGACATGCTGTAGGTGGATTGGACACTCTAAACTGGCCATAGGTGTGAGTGTGTGCATGTGTGTGCCTTCTGTGGAAGGTTGGGCACTGGGCTGGCAACTAGACACTGTAAAACTCCACTGCCAATCATGAGCAGACAGGTGATCCACTGTGAGGAGGACCCCTAACCAGGAAAAGCCGAAAGAAATAGACCCTCTAATCAACCTAACCCATTCCCACTCTCCTGATTTCCTCCTTATCACCACTCTAAGCCCAACTCTCACCCCCCTGTTCTACCTCTTTCAATATATTCAGAAATGCACATCTTAAATAGCGCAGATCCTTGCCCATTTTCTACTCTGCTGTGATACTTTCACTATTCTGTTTCAAAAACTACCTATTAATAATTTCTAGGTCTTCACACTGCCTGCATTTAACATTCCCACTACATCTGGGTTGGGCCATTTCCTTTAAGTGTACCTTACGTATAGAATTCTACAAGCTGCTTCTAACACATTTAGAACATTTCATTATCTGTAACCATGACTCTATACAATGTATATTTTCTCAACTAGCTTATTCCCACTTTTAGTAACTTACAAATAATTCTCTTATGACAATATTTTGTGTAAAACTGTTTTTGTCCATCTCTGTTACAAATATGCATTGCTAGCATTAATTATCTTATTGTATTTTAATGTTTCTTCATACCTCGGCTGACTCTGAAATTGTCCCTCTTGGATCGATGCTGTACTTTAACAAATCTAAATAAATAAATTAAATAAATAAACAAATAAATAAAACCATGTGATTCACTGTACATTTCAAATTCAAGCTTTCAAAGCCCTGGGAGCAATAAACACATATTAAAAGAAAGGATTTAGAGGTGTAAGTTTTAGCCCTTAAATCCCTTTCTTTCAAGTGAAAGCAGAAAGTGCTAATGGCCATTTAGATTCTTGTGTAAACTCAGGAACAGACTGGCTTTTGTCTACCACACTTGAGTTTTGACAGATAATGTCTGGACTGTAAGCCACACTGCCCCTAACACTGTGCCCTCTTTGACTATTTTATTTCAATTTCCATTCCCCTCAGCCATAACTGCTAACATACTTCAAGCTGTTAATCTGTTTCTCCATTTTCCCTTTTATCTCATGCTTCTTATTTTCTGCATTTGCAGATAACTCAAGTCTCTTCCTTCCTTCATTATTTACTTAATTTGGTTTTGAGGTCCAATCTCCTACCATTTACTGACATTCCTGTTCAGCTATGTATGACCCTTTATATTTCACAGCCAGTACTCACAGAAGATTATGTGCTTCTCACCATAAGAACGCTCAGTGACATCCCTTATTTGGATTAATGTCATTGTGTCACCTATGGATTGTGGGTTCCATGTTTTTATTGCTACATGTACTCCATTCATCTAGCCATCACACCTTTTTCTCATTTTTCACACGGAGTTGCAGTGTCGCTTCAAAAGTGACGATCTAGAGCCAAGGTTTACACTATCGGGTGTCTAGCCCTGCAATGGTAGTTCACACACTCGCACTTATGGCCAATTTAGAGTGTCCAATCCACCTACTGCATGTGTTTGGAATGTGTGTGGAAACCTGAGCATCTGGAAGAAACCCACATGAACACAGGGAGGACATGCAGACTCACAAAGTACCCCAGCTGAGAACTGAAAGGGGAGGCTCTTACTGTGAGGTGACATTTCTGGTGTGCCACTGTGCTGCCCTGTAGCACAAAAACTTGCAAAACTTGTTTTTGCATCTGGTACAGAAATCTGCTTCAGTAGTTATACAATCTTACCTGCCCTAATCTACTACAAAGTTCTAGAGCTGTATGGTAGCCTGGAAATTAATTCTTATACATATCATAGCTTTAACAGACTGCTTCTGCTGTATTGTCAGCACAAGGAGCAGTGCAAAGGATTCCCTTAAGCCTTCACTGTAATTTGCTCATCTTAAAAATGTCCATATGCTAACAGGAGTGATAACTGGTTAAACACACTACTTGGAAGTGCTGGGCAGAACCCCAGGTTTAATCCATGTAACAGACGTTTATGGCCTACCTCAGTAGTCCTATGTAAGAATCCTCCCTACAATAATATGTAACCTTTGCAATTCAAATGATTTTTCAGATTGTAAGCAGTTGATTTGCTTTATGTAAGTGCATTGCTGTGGAAGTACCATCTGGAAGTGTTGCTAAAATAGGACTACATCATTTACATAACATTCATCATTGAATTTTTGCCAAAATTTTATCTGTAAACTTCTTCATAAACATAGTAATATTAAGGCTGATGGGAGGTCCCAGTGTGAGGACAGATGTTATTCTATTACATTTAGACATTAGCTCACCTATGTGGGGTACAGAATCATGCCAACAATACACAGAAACTTTATTCATTTCAAGATAAAGTCTGCTGCCTGTCTTACAGCTTACCATTTACTGTAAGGAACAGGACAACCATTGTGTCTACCTTTGCTGTTTAAATAAATATTTTATTTCATATAAATACATCTAACATTTTAGATATTACTAATGTTATTATTGCTGATACTATGACTAGATTTTTCTACTGCAACATATGGTTTCAATGCCCCTGCCCCTCTTCCATCTCCTTTACTTCAGTCTCATATCTGCTGCTGTGTGTGTGTGTGTGTGTGTGTGTGTGTGTGTGTGTGTGTGTGTGTGTGTGTGTGTGTGTGTGTGTGTGTGTGTGTGTGTGTGTGTGTGTGTGTGTGTGTGTGTAGTGGGGGGTAGATAAGCTGCATATGGATTCTTCTGTTGCCATTCATTTTATTGAGAAAGTTTGAAGGGTGTAGCCCACTCAGTAAGTACAAAGGCCATTTGAGTGTTTACACCAAATCATTCTTGATTTGTAATATTGTTGCCTGTCTGATAACTACCTAATCTGGCCAAAGGGAAACAATCACACTTTTATAAACCACTTTCCTGGTATGCAAGTATACCCTCATCCAGAACAGGAAATGAATTGTAGAGCAATACAATAGGTTTATCCAGCTATGGCTAACAGTTTATCAGGTACAAAATTATCCCATAGCTACTGCCACATGTCATCCTGGAAGTGGCAGAGGAACTGGCCGTGAAATGCTGGCAACCTCACTGGTGCACTTTGAAAAGGCAACTACATTTTACATGACATAAAAACGACCATGTGGAAACATAATATAGTCAGGAAAAACACTTCAAAAATCAGGCAGTTAGCATTCTAGCAGACAACAGCAAAATAATCCATCAATAATTTTCATGCAAACTGTTACTACTGTTTGCAGACTGCAGTGCATAATACTTGTGTTTCGTACTGCACACCATTAGTCTGAAGACATTTCCCGAATTCTCAGCCCATGTATTTTTTATGAATGTGATTTCATATTCAGACAAGGAGATGCATTCTGCAAGTACCTTGATTTTTATTTCCTCTCTCTCACGTCCCATAAATATTTCAAGGATAACAGTTCTGGGGCAATACAGATCACTGCAAGACATGGGGGTTGGGTGTGGGGATTCAAACTTGGCTGAGAAACAGTTCCTGGCTATTGATACTTTGTTACAGATATTGGAAAGCCTTGCAGACTATGAAATATATTGAATTATGAAGGAGCATTACAAATGCAGGCTAAATCTACAGGCACCTTGAAAGTGCCTCTTATTTTGGTCATGGTGAGGTCTCTATCTATATTTTATTTCTTCATTGGTTGGCACTTGTTTCTCACGATAATTACAGTTAAGCAGTCTTTCATAGATGTAGTGCACGGGGGATCTCTTTTGTTGTTTTTTTTTTTTTTTTTTGCTATTTTACTATGCACTTTGTACCTGTGCCCTTTTTCACAACAAAAGAGATGATCACCAAGGCAGTAAGTAGCTCTCAGCATTAAATGTTGCATGCTTATTAAAAAGTGCTGTCATGCTTCAGATGACATCTGTCACTGATGTCTGTAATGCAGCAAGTGTTGGAGAAGCTTTTAAAACCCTTGTGATAGAAAAAACATCTCCCAACCACTCCCTGTCTAGCAGCAGAAAGCAACAGAGAAGGCAAAATCTACTTCCTAAGTGCACCAGCAGATAAGTACCAAGTTATTTCAGTTCATTTGAGATAAGCCTCTCACTCATTTCTGGTATGATGATATGCTGAGAATTGTGTTTCTGCTTACACGCATCTTATTTAAGGGATTCTTTTCCTTGAAAACTATGAATCAGTCTTCTACCCCTATGCAGTGATACAAAGTCTTCAGTCCAGTGAAAAAGTATTATTTTGCATTTATTGCCGTGTTACAAAATGTTCACTTAAATGTTTCTAGTGTTGTGATATTTGTCAGCAGTATTTAATATGTAGACAGGTACAAAGTAGAAATATATAATTCTTCAAAAAATATAGAAAAACACTCGACAGTATTAATATGGTTCCATCATGAAAACATTGTCACTTTGATATATAATATGCATTGAGGTACTAGTCGATCATTTTACAATAAAAAGTAATATCAGAGCTAATGCATTTATAAGAATCTAGACAGGGGCACACTTCATTGAAAGGGTTTCTTAACTTTACTCATAACACAATACACGTTGCAGTGAAGTAAACAATCTTAGCTACATTCTCAACAGTCTGTAAGAAGTCGCTCTGCATGAATGGTGAGACTCAAATTTGGTTATAGTGCTGGAAGTACATAGCTCATTCACAGCTGATTAATTAGTAGAATGTCTCCGTGCAGATAACGGTATCTGTGCAACATCAAACAGCAGGGGTTCAGATTAACAATACATAAATCAGATTTTAATGAGTTTATAAATTAAAGTAGAAAGATGGCAGTAAGTTTTTGTTTCAGCATAGCGAATTTCAAAAATTATTTGAAACCAGTATGCTACCATTGTAAATACTTTGATTAAAATGTCAGACTAAATTACTTAATTAAAATAAGCATAACGCAGTGGCATAAAATAATTTAATTTTGCAACCAGATAAACAGAATGACCTTACCTCATCTTTTTATCGCTGTTATTTCAGTCTGTGCAGAAATTCAACATTACTGATGGCCTTTTAATGTTTTGGCAAGCTGCCTAACCCAGTGCAAAGGTGGTTAACCAGTTTTAGGATAATAATCACAGTCTTGCTGGTACAGCAGTAAGGCAGGTTGCACAGTACAACCATGAGGGGAAGGACAGTGTTGTCTCATGATTGTCAGACAGCAACCAATATTGCATATTTGCAGACAAGGACACTCCCACTAGTTCTAACTGCAGACAGCTGCATTGTACATTAAAGTCTTATAAGCATTTCTCTTGTGGTGGTCCAAGACTCTTGTAAGTGCTTGTATTCACATACACACACAAACATGCCACCCACACAAATGCACAATCATATAAACACACACACACACACACACACACACACACACACACACACACACACACACACACACACACACACACTCATACTAACATATACACACACCAATTATACTCACCCACACAAAAACACACAAATACACATCAACACACACACAAATACACACACACAAAAATACAAAAGCATATGCACACGTGTATATATATATATATATATATATATATATATATATATATATATACATACATACATATACACACACACACACACACACACACACACACACACACACACACACACACACACACACACACACATTACGCCTGTAAACTGTGAATCATGGGGTTGCCATCATTTCTGTTTATGAATCTTTCCCTTTGTCTCTTGGATGCCCTCTGGGCAGACAAACTTCTTGGAGTCAGAAAAGGGAAGGAGTACAACAGAGGTTTAATTTATGATTTTTCAGACCACAGCTGTATTGATGCAAGGCCCTTGAACATCTGACAAATCCAGGCTGAAGCTGCCTAGCTAAGTGCCTGGGAGTGAGTTTTATTAATCTGATCCAGCCACAGCCAGCTGTTTTGGCATCACTGGTTTGTCTTTCTGTGATTAGGGAGGCACATTACAAGGTTTATACTAAATAGCTAATTTTTCCTTTCCAGATGCATTATTCCATTCATTTCTGGTCATGCTGCAAAACTGAGTACACATCACACCTTTGTATTCATAAGTTAGTATGCGACTGCATAGCTTTTAACTGGTAAGATTTTTCCATACATCTCTCTGCTTACCGAATTAAAGCATAAGCTAAACTGGCAGCATGCGTGCATGCATACCTGTAATGTATCTGAATTGTATTCATTCCTTCTCTCACACCTGATTTACCAGATGTGTACCTTGATTTGTAGTGTCCACAACTTATCATACACATTGCAACACCACGGCAGTACTAATGACACTGTATACTAGAACACTGCCAGTTTTACAGAACAGCCTCTGTAACTTTTGGAATACATGCTGCTTTTCTGATTTTCACATAAATGACTGATTTAAAGCTCAGGCAGGCTCTATAGAAAAATCTAAGCTGGCCAATTAAAAGGTATTACTTGACCACCATGTTTTCGTATTTTTAGAAGATCATCATTTGGGACTTGCATTGTGTTATTTTGTCATATATACCATATTCAAAGATACATGCATTGAGGGCTGCCTGTCAGTACAAGGAATGTACTTTTACTCATCTTCGTCTGAGAAAGGAAACAAGAGAGTTGGTGTTAGGCTAGCATGCCTGATAAATGTTGAGTAGGGATATTTATTTAGTAAAGGCTAACGGAATCAATCATTTTGGAACTTTTCCACCACAATCCAGGCCAAAAAGTTACAGGTAAATACAGTATGTATTACATATATTTGCTTGAATTTCGCAGCTGGGGTCGAGCACTGATCACACTAGATCAATTTCAGTCTCAGTCCTGACAGATGCAGATAAATAAAAGATTCAGAAAGCTTACACAATGTACATAATGTACAAGTAGCATATTAACACATGCAATTACATGTTCCAACTAAAACACCGAGCTTGGAGCGAAGACAGTAAGAATGAAGTTCAAAAGAAATTTAAAAGAAGGTTGTATTTTTGTCTGTTTCCTGAGATTAATTTTTAAATTTGGAGTAAGAGGATATGTACATGAACAGGTGGGGAGGAGTAATTCCCAAATTTTAGGCCTAAAGGCCTAGAGGCTGTGGTTGGAATGATGTAGTTTGGATATTGGGGGTGGGTTAAAGAAGTTAGATTGAATAGACTTGACCTCTATTGAATAGATTTTACCTCTACAGTTACAGGTGGGTAGTCAACTTGCAAGTTAAAAAAAAAACAAAACAAATATCAAATAATAATCAGCATATATAACTTCTTCTATGAAGTGCTCGATCATTACAGGAAAAAGTTGTATTTATATGCTTAACATCATCAACCCCATTATAAACACAATAATAGATTTCTATTGTCAGAAACAAGTAAACAATAAACTGAACACTCCATAAAAATATCGAGGAGATGATAAACCTGCGATATATTTTCTCTGGGCCAGTAATCAAGGAGCCTCAATCCTCATCAATGACACCAGTCGAGAAAGTTCACTTGGAACAAAAATAGATACACACAGTATTTCTAGATGCAGCTCTCTGCACCAAACACAATTTCCCTTAAGAACACACAGGGATCACACTCCCATCATGGAACTGGGTTTCTCCTCTCTCTCACCAGGCCTCAGATAAGACTCCACACTAACCACAGCTGTGGAGATTGAGTACTCACCCGAGCGTTCCAAGCCAAGTCCTCTACCACCTTCTCTGTGAAACCATTACTCTGTGTCCCTGTTCCAAGTAATTGGGGTGGCGCAGTGGTGCAGTGATTAATGCTGTCACCTCACAGCAAGAGGTTCTCCGGTTCAATTCTCGGCTGGGGTGCCCTCTGTGTGGAGTTTGCATGTTCTCCCTGCATTTGCGTGGGTTTCCTCCGGGTATGCGGTTTCCTCCCACATTCTAAAGACATGCTTCTGGAGGATTTCTCCCCGGGCTTCACTGAAAACAGGATCTGTGGAACCTAGTCGGACTTTCCGGTCAACAAATGTTAAATAAATTAAATAAATAAATAAAAAATAAATAAAAAAGTAGCTGACACACACACACTGAGATTTGATTTTCACGCACGCACACACACACACACACACACACACACACACACACACACACACACACACACACACACACACACACACACACACTGGGAAAGGTTGACACAGATCTACTAGCTATGGCCCCCTCTGCCCAGACTATAAGGTAGATTCACTGCCACCAGCCAGTTACTTTAAGGCTCTTACAAGGGTACCCAATTATAAGGAGTGAAATTAATGCTAATACCAAAAGTAATGTTGACCAAACAGCAAGGCTTTCAGGAGTGGCCACAGTGTCACCAAATAAATATAATTACTCTCAAAGGTTAAAATATTCTCTAAAAGACCAGCCACAATGACAAGTTTAAATACATTTAATAATAAATAATAAATGAAAATGATGCTAAATATCTATTTACAATAAACACCAGAGTTTCATTCACAGGAAATATTAAAAACAACACAGATGGATAGGTTCACACAGATTCAGAAAAAAACAATGCTCAACTATCTCACTATATTTTCCTGACTTATCTAAAGGATTAGTGTTCCATAGTTCACTTACTAGGGCAAGGCAAGAGGACATGAGTGAGTGGTCCATTTTTCTTGTCAGGTATTCAAAAACAGACTGCCCTGAGACATCTGCCTTATCTAGTATTAAAACATAATTTTAGTGCATGGCTTACAGAATGATATCACACACATCTGGTCATCTGACTTCTGGTTTACACACTACCCCCTTTACTAGCAACTGAACCAGAATATAGCACATATGTGGTCATACTGCACACACAGAGTTTTGCTAAGAAGTGCTATAGCATCTGGAAGCTATAAAACTATTTTAAAAATGTCCACCCTTCCAGGGTAGCAATTATTTCACCCCTAAGGACAACGCAGTAGGATTCCTAGTCCTGGTTTTCAGACATTTTGTCTCTGGCTGCAATCAGAACTGAAAGATACAATCTTTATGGCCTAAACCATGTAATTTAATTTCAGATTATTTTTCAAAGTTAGCTGGACTGAGATTCACCTCTTCTCTTCCAGTATCGTCTGTTATAATACATTCATTACAACAGCTACAATACATTCTGACATACAGGTGTATTTCTTTTCTGTCCAGCAGGACCCACCATTGGTACATTTTTAACACAAGCAGCTTTACAAATACATTTTCAACATAAGCACCTGTACAACTCAGTTTGATATACAAATAATATACAATTCCTTACAAAACTCCAGCTAGCTATGCTGGTATGTTACACATCCACTGCCCTTCTCCTATAGATGGCAATACCTGACATCACATCTCTTCCCCCTTTGAAGATTCAAGTTAGTTTCTCAAGTGACCCTGGAGAAACATTGCTTGAGAGGAATGAACCTGTCTGGGAATACACTAACCCATGCCCGGTCCTGAGAACTGATCTGCATTGACATTGCGGACCCCACTACAGTGATGCACTGTCATGTCATAAGCCTACAACCCTAGGCTCCACCTTAGTAACTTGGCATTTTGCTGGCTGGCTAAATGTAGCCAGAGATCCCCCTCAGACAACTCCTGCCACCCACTGCAAATGTTCAGCACCAGGGCTTCCCTATCCTGGTAAGGCTTCATCATGTTAACATGGTACAATTTGTACCTCTGCCTCCGGCCTAGCAGGTTTACCATGTAGTCAACATCACTGACCTTTCTTAACACTTTGAAGGGTTAAGCCTGAGCTGCCTGCAGCTTGTGTCCGACTGGAACAAGAACCATAATCTGCTATTTCACAGCATACTCTCGGGGCTTGAGAATTCCAGTCATACCAGACCTTTTTCTGCTGTTGGGCTCCTGACAGGTTCTCCTGGGCCAAGCACATGTGCTCCCTAAACCTTGTTCTGAGGTTTAGGATATATGCCACAACAGACTCCTTGTGGGATTCACACTCACTCTCCCACTCATCACAAATCAAATCTAAAGGCCCCCCTCACCCTATGCCCATACTACTCAAAGGGTGGAAAAACTATAGATTACTGGGGTACCTCTCTGTATGCAAACAGCAACTGGGACAAATATTTGTCCCACTCTCTCAAACTGGTCTGCAAATACCCTTAGCCTGGCCTTTTCAAGACTATTAGTCTGGGTGTGGTAGGGGGTGATCTTTAGGTGCTTCACCCCACAGCACTCCCAAAGACAGGCCAGCAGGTCTGACATGAAATTGGCACCTCTGTCAGTATTTCTCTTGGGAAACCTACCCTGCTGAAAATCTTTAAAATAGCATTTGCCACCTTCTCTGTCTCATTAGATGACAGAGCCTCAGGGTATCTAGTAGCATAATCTACTGCCATTAGGATATACTTCTTCCCTGAAGAACTTGGGGTACTCAGAGGCCCAACAAAATGCATATCTACCCTCCAAAATGGTTCCTGAATCACAGGCAAAAGGCATCAAAGGAGCTTTGACCTTGTCTCCTGCATTGTCTACTTTTTCACACCACTCACAGGTCCTGCAGTACCCTGCTACATTTCTTGCAATCCCAGGCCAGTAAAAGGTCAGCCCAATACATATATTGGTATGCTTTATATCCATATGACATGCAAAAGGAATCTCTTGGGCTTTGGCTAGAAGATGTGCCAGATGGTAGGCTGTAGGCACTACCAACTGCTGTATTACCTCACCCTCTAGCCCTCCCAGAGCATCCACTCTCTATGCAGTAATGCTTTGTTCCAGTATACAGACCCCTCCTGTTCCTTGAGAATTAGGTGCCCCCCTAGATACCTCCCTCAAACCTCAGTGTAGGGTCTGAGAGCTGAACCTGTCTTAACTCTACCATTGTTACCCTTAGAGTTCCCATTCCACAGGAACTTTGGTATTTTCCAAAAGTGGTCAGCCTGGATACTACCACTCACCTCTGCCCTTGCAGTCACTCTGTCCAAGGGAACATCAGTACATACCAGCAGCTGTGGCTTCCCTTCAGGCTCACTGCTACAGGGTAGTTCCCTCCCTGAAATAGCTACATCACCAGCCCCAGCTTCAGGTGTAGTGTCTGTCTGGGTCTCCCCCCAGGCTACCAGCCCCACATGCCTGTCTCAAAATATGACTGCATGCAACTGCATGCACACCAGCCTGACTGCATGTAACTGCATGCACACAAGGTACTGCATTATCAAAATCATTCCTTATCAGGCCATCTGCAGGGATATCCTCAAACACACTTACTTCCTTGCTCACTTCCTTTTCCACCCTTCCATCAAGGTTAACCCTGGCCACAGGCATTTGGAATGGGGTCCCTCCCAAAGCTCTGACTGGAGTGGACTGCCCAAGCAAGTACTACTCTTGTTTAACCACTGCAGGCTTCACAATGGTTATGTCAGAGGCTGTGTTTCTCTTGGTAGTGGCCTATTTTCCATCCACTAAGATAGGATATAAACTCCGGTAATAGTCTGGTACCCCTGTTGTTTTTAGACAACCTACCACTGGCATACTGTTATTCCCACTTTTTGGCTGCCCCATCTTTTGTTCCCCACCTTGCTTCCATGGACATCTGTATGCTACATGGCACCACTGGTTACATTGAAATCACCTAACCCTTGATCCTGGCCATGTACCTGAACTAGTGGCTTCACCTGTTACTGGTGCACTCTGTTGGGCTGGTTTAGGCTGCCCACCATGGTTTACCTTATATACATGTACAGCACTGGGTATTCCCTTCTTGTGCAGTGATGCCCTACTTGCTAAGTAGAGATCCCCTTTTCTCCCCAGCTCATCTGCACACACCAGTCCTTTGGCTTCACACACCTTGGCCAACTGGTTATTTGTCAGCTTTCCATAATCCTCTACTGACATCTTTGCCTGCTTTCTGTGACTAAACTAAGCTAACAAAAAATAAATAAAATAGTTGTGGAATTGAAACTCTGCATGTTAACCTTGTGGCTGCTGAGAGTAAACACACCTTCAGTGACAACTGCCTACAGGCTACAGAAGTTCAATTACTATCTCACAACTGGTCACCAATATGTGATGTCCATCTTCTGGGACAGTAATCAAGGAGCCTCAGTAATCACCATTGACACCGGTGGGAAATATTTGTTTGGAACAAAAATGGATACACACAGTATTTTCAGATGCAGCTCTCTGCACCAAGCAGAATTTCCCTGAAGAGCAAACAGGGAACACACTTCTGTCCTGGGGCTAGGTTTGTCTCTCTCTTACCAGGCCCCAAACAAAACTCTACACTGACCACAGCTGTAGATTTGAGTCTCCACCACCCTCTCTGTGAAACCAGTGCTCTGTGTCCCTGCTCCAAGCAGCTGGCACACATACTGAGATTTGATTTTCACACACACCTGAGAAAGGCTGGCATAGATCTGCCAGCTATGCCCTTCTCAGCCCAGACTATAAGATAGATTCACTGCCACCAGCCAGCTACTTTAAGGCTCTTACAAGGGTACCCAACTATATTGAGTGAAATTAAACTAATACTAATGATAATGTTGATCAAACAGCAAGGCATTCAGGAGTGGCCATCGTGTTACCAAATAAATATAATTACTCTCAAAGGTTAAAATAAGACCAGCCACAATATTAAATATATTTAAAAATTTCAATGAATAAAAGAACATGAGAATACTAAATATCTGTTTGCAATAAACACCAGCATTTCAATCACAGGCATTAATAACACAGATGGAAAAGTTCAGAGATACAGAAAAGAACAATACTTAACTAATCGCACTATGTTTTCCTGACTCATCTAAAAAATTGGTGTTTGTTAGTTCACTTACTAGAACAAGCAAGGTGAAATGGGTGAGTGGTCCTTCTTTCTTGTCAGGTTTCAAAAACAGACTGCTCTGAGACTACTGTCTCATCTATTATTAAAACATCATGTTAGTGCAGTCTTACAGAATGACATCACACACATCTGGTCATCTGACTTCTGGTTCCCACACTACCTCCTTTACTTGCAACTGAACCAGAATCTAGCATGTGTGTGTCATACTACATACACGCAGAGCTTTGCTAAGATGCGTTATAGCATCTGGAAGCTATAAAACTATTTCAAAAACTTCCACCCTTCCAGAGTAGCAATTAATTATTCAACCCTAAGGACAATACAGTAGGATTCCTAGTCCTGGTTTTCACAGTCAGTTGGTCTCTGGCTGCAATCAGAACTGTAAGATACAATCTTTATGGCCTAAACCAGGTAATTTATTTTTCGACTATTTTTCAAAGTTAGCTGGATTGAAATTAACCTCTTCTCTTCAGTATCTTCTGTTACAATACATTATGTTTAACAGTTACAATACAGTCTGACAAACAGGTGCATTTCTTTTCTTTCTAGCAGGACCCACTGTTGGTACATTTTTAACACAAGCAGGTTTACAAATACATTTTCAACACAAGAACCTGCACAATTCACTTAGATATACAAATGACATGTAATTCTTTACAAAACTCCAGCTAGTTATGCTGGCATATGTTACACATCCACTGTCCTACTTCTCCTGGCATAGCTGGCAATACCTCACATCACAAAACCCATCATGTCAATATGGAATCCACAGTAATGGTACCTAGGGAACAATACCAAATACTCACTCTCATACAATAGGAACCATACCTGCCATTTCTCTAGTACTTTCCATTTACTCTGCATGTCTGCAGTAGCTAGCCCCATATTTTTAATGCAATTAGTTGTCTTAATAACATCTGCTATCTGAGCAGACTGCTCAGATTTCCATAGTTTAATACATGCATTCTTAGCTATTAACATCAATAGTATTAAAAATCAGACTGTATGAATCTGAGACCCAGATCTGTTCTTAGACCACTTAAATATAAGGACTTAGAAAGAGTGAAAGGCTTGGAAAACAAAGTACTTCAAGCATCCTAAAGAACTGCCTTAAGCTCATACAGAGATGGGCATTCCCAGTTTCCCAAAAGTTATGTAGCCAGTCCCCTAGGACATCCCACCTACAACTCCAACAAGTGGGGCTAACAGTAGGAAATATTTTATGTAGTCTATAGAGCATAGACAAGTATTTGAACAGACAGTTTCAAAAGAACCTACATTTTGTTGCACATCTAGGAGCTCTTATGTCACCCCATTAAGAGGTTTTACTTCACACCGTTATTTCCATATCAATCTGAATCCATTTTTTGGAATTCTCCCTTGTGGTGATGAGAATCTTGTAAATATTCCTAAGAATCCCCTTGTCTAAAGCTTCAGACCTTTTAATGTCCAATATCCACTAATATATTCTGATGATTATTGGGTTGGACAGTGGAAAGCTTCAGTTTCACAACCTCTTTGTTTAGTAGCTTAAAGATCTTTCTAGATTTAGGCCTCTGGCTGACTGACTTCAAGTAGTCCTCATCAATCTACCATTGTGCACTAGTTGCTTCCAGTTTATACAGACTTTTAGATCACACACAAGACCCCACCAAACTTTCTCCTTAAGGCCACATCATTTAATATCCACAATGGAAGTAAGTTCAGCTAGCCATTCTACAGAATTACCCTGAGCCAAGGCCTACGTAATCTATTCTATTTACATCTCTAACACTGTACTACCCAAAAGAGGTGGATGGTGTTGACTATGAATTCTTATGGCAAACACCTCTGGCCCCTCCAAACCAAATAGAATGCAGTCTTTCCAGTTGCTTTAAAAAGAGGGGGAGAATTCAGCCTTTGAAACAATGTGAGTCTTCTAGCTATCAAGTACAGTTCCAAGTTTGGGAGCTCTATTTCCCCCCAACACACAAAATTCCAGGAAGTGAGAGTATATCCCATGTTTCCTTGGTTTGGTACCTGCCCAAATAGACTTTTGGATAAAGTGTACCAATCAATTAAGGTCCTTGGGAAGTATCTAGGATCCCTTGGACATAATATACTATGGGAGAATAAACCAATTTATTGCATGCACATTATGAGACATATTTAAGCAGATAGACTCCCACCTTTAAGGAAAGTCTTAAGCCTTTTTCATGACCTCCATGAATGCAAGCTCCGCTGCAGCCACCAATGTAGGAGACAATTTAATCTCAAGATAGGTCATAACATTTTTACTGGATAAAAAAGGGAGGCCTGTTAATAAAAGAAGTGCTGGGGAAATTAACATTTATTGCTTTAATCTGGTTTCTGTCTTTTCTGTATCCTGCAAGGAACCTACAGTCAAGTTCTTGAAAAATGTGCTCAATGTCCTTAGCAGGAATGGAAGGCAGATCCGTAAATGATCTGCACATTAGACTATCTTTCTGGTAAAGGGCCCTGTGGTGTAACCATCAAATGCAGCTTGTCTCAGCTTTTGTGCTGAAGGTTCAAGATAGAGTGCAACATCAGTGGAGAGAGCGAGAGAATATATCCCTACCTAGTACCCTATGCATTCAAAAGGCCTGAGAGAGTAGAGTCCCGGTTTGCCTCCTCCCCCAAGTATAATGTCCACAACAGTATAGTAGATCATAGAGGAAATCCAACACTATTCAAGACTTTAAACAGAAAGTGCCAACTCACCTTGTCAAATGCCTTCTCAGCATTACACCTGAGAAGGATCTAAGGGTTATGCCTGCTGACAACAGTCAACAGTTCCATCATATTTAAGTTGTTAAACATGGACATGTCTTGTGGAAATATTGTCTGTTTTGGATGAATGAAGCGAGGTAAACATCCTCATAACCCTTGTAGCCAAAATAGTGGTAAAAGTCTGATAACTATGTTTTATGATTGTTTGCTTCACTTTTATCACCCTGTCCCCCAGTGGTCTTCACTAGATTTCAGAATCGCTGAGAAACTCACCTGTCTCCAGGAATTGGGCATTTGTCTGGCAAGCAGTATGTCTATAAATAGACTTACTAACAGAAAAATAGGTTCCCTATTCATGTTATAAATGTATCAAGGAATTGGAGATTACACACCCATTAGAATTCCAAGATAGAACACAGCTGATGATTTCAGTTTGAGGAAAGTGGAATGTTGAACCAACTAAATAAGATTTAGATCAACCAGGAATTCAGAGATTGTGATGTTGAGAGGGAGCCATGCAGTTGTAGATTAAAGTCACAAAAAATCATGAGGTATTTATATTTGGAAATGGAGAAGGTAATGTTCTAGATTAGAGTTTTGAATGTACTCTTAAATGAAGGAGGTGACAGGTACACCACAGCTAAATAAGGATTATTGTTGTTGGTGGAAAGGATCTTAGACTGCATGCCAAACTGACATTTAGGTAAAGTAGTATTTGCTTGGAAGACTAACTGGATTTATAAAAGAGCAGAGTGCCTCTTCCATTTTTATTCTCAGGTCTGGATTCAAAGAAATAGCAATATCCTGTGAAAGTAGTGGTGGATGAAGGGTTGTCATTCTTAATTTAGTATTCAGTAACAAGCAGAAGGTCAGGATTATGGTGCAAAATGAAGATAATATTTGGCCTAAATTTGTTTGCAATATTTTGTGAATTAATGAGGAAGCAGGAAACTAGAGATATTTTGGTAAATTCAACGGCTGTTCTGCCATGAAGTTTGTCTGAAAATCAAAACTGGAGGACACTAGCTTGATTGTGTTGATGTTATAAATGCAGCAAACATGTTTAATTAGGAAAGATGTTAAATGTGCAGAAAAACTAGACTGTCCATAGAAAACCCAAGCAGTCACAATGAGAACATGTAAAACTCCACATTGATGAGAGGTCAGAAATGAACCCTAGACCCAGACGCTGTGACCTCACTAGTGTTTTTCCTTGTTATTTACTCTTTAAGGGCATACCCAGGTATATATCAGGTACAACATGACACAGCCCATCCGCCTCCTACCTCATCTGCTTCTGATGGTGTTTTCAAAGTATTCATGTTTTTGTGCACTCGCAAGGGATCAAAATCTGCACTTGCAGTGTGGATCTCTCAAGCTATGCATTCACTCCAGTTCAGTTGTCTTTTTTGGGAGACTTTTGTGAAAATAAACATAATAATTACTCGAGCAATAATCCAAGTCTGGGTGTGGGTAATTCTAGATTTACCCACAGTTGGTGTGGTTTGGTCACGAGGGTGAAGCCCGAGTGACCAAACAAACACAACTGTGGGTAAATCTAGAATTACCCACACCCAGATGTGGGTTATTGCTATTATACAATGACATTATTTAAGAAAAATAATACTTACTTTTCTTAATGTCTTTGTGTAATACCTCTGTGGTGCCCTTCCACGTTTTTCCGCTATCCTGGGGCTTTTTCTGATGTACTGCACATGTGTATGGAACATGTTCCCATGCTTATGCAGTGCATCAGAGCTGTGTAGAGGAACCAACAGAGAAAGGAAGATCTCCTTTGCTTTTTTAAAACTATTTTGCTATGTTAAACGAGGTTAACATAGCTAGATATCTTCTATCTTGCTATGTTAAACATATAACATAGCGTGATTATAGCAACGGAGATCTTCCTTTCTCTGTTGATACCTATGCTCACACAGACAAAAATAAATCAGGACATATACTAATGGAAAAAGTCCGGGTGACTGGACCTTTTTCCATTAGTATATGTCGGATTTACAACGAGCACGCTGGTCGGGCTGGCCAATCAGCTTGCAAGTTTTGGAATGCTAATTGCCAGTCATTGTATAATTTGTAATAATCAGTACTTTTATTGTACTAATATTGTGCTTCAATTGTTTGCATCTTTGCCAACTGTTGTTCTTTTCTCTGGAAGCTCCCACATGCTGGCTTAGACATTAGTAACCTTGTATTGCTATTTTTAGGCAGAGTCAGTCTTCTAGACTTTAACTTTAAAATTCCAACTCATGCCTGTAAGTCCTAGTGTTAATCAAATCCAATTAAAATATAATTTGAAACTATAGAACCCCATCTATGCCACTAGTTGCCTAGGAGATCTACCTCAATCATTTAGGGTCCTTAGCTACTGAACTAAACACAAATCTTCCTTGGTAATTTCAGCTGCTCATCTATTAACTGACAAACCTATACCACAATCAATGAATATGACTTAGGCTAGTTAACTTTATGTATGCCAATCCATTGAGTATGGAGGGCTTTATTGTCCTTGACTATGATCTGACTTAACACCTGCCTGCCCTACAACTAAAGACGGTCTCTCTCTCTCTCTCTCTCTCTCTCCATGATCACCAGACCACCCTATTTTAACAAAGAATCCAGATCACCAAATCCCACTATGTTCAGTGACTTTTATAAGGCCACCCTTCTAGCACCTTCTGATGACCTATGGAAATTTAAAAGCTTTCTATGCCCTTAGGACTAACAAAAGCATTTGCTTATATGACCAACTTTTACTGCCTTCTTAACTCTAGTATTGACACACTTGTTTCCACTGAACACAGGTATGACGGCAATTTCAATAATAAACTCTTATGCTGGGACCTCATTATCAGCACTTTCTACAAGAAAAGAAAAGAAAAGCCTTCTGGGACTAAGTAATACATGGATATCCACCCAGTCCAAGTGATCTCAAAAAGGCCTTCAAAGAATTTAGTTGCAAGATCAAATCTTGCAAAGCCAGCTATGAAGTGAATATTATCTCCTGTTCTAAAAATAACCATAAAGCCTGTTTTACTTATGATGGGTATTCTCAAAAGTAATACTCGATACTGCACTAAGCAGAGTTCAAATGGTGGTACCTATTCAGACCTAAAGGATATCATCAATATATCCACAGGCAAATTTAATTCAACTTTTCTACATTTCCCTCTTCTTCCCTCTCCCACTTTCTCCTGCCTGCAAGCTAGCTTCTACCTCTAGTACAGTTATATCTGAATAAGTCCTAAATACAGTTTCCAAAATCAAAAACGCTACACGAATTCTAGTGGTCTGGGCAGTATACCAGGATGTCCTCTAGTCTAAACATACCTTGACCGATCCCTTTAAACCTATTCAACCTTAGCTTCTCCACAGGATATGCACCCAAGGATTGGAGGATGGCCAGAGAAGTATCACTAGACAAGTGTGGTGCTAGTATCAATCCTATGAGTTATAGGTCAATTAATCTCACCGGATTACTTGTAAAGTAATAAAATGCATTGTTATGGAAGTCAAATGTTGACACTGACAGCCTACAATATCACATCACCAGTATGGTTTTGTGAAAGGTAGGTCATGTCTACAGAATCTGGTAAATTTCTTTCAGAAGATAAAACACTGGATACTAGACAATCAATAGACACTGTCTAACTGAATATAACAAAGGCTATAATTTAGGGAATAATTTTTCTATGTACAGCACAATGAAAGAGCCTCTCTTATAACAGAGATAGACACAAGTTCCTCTTCTATATTTTATCAAGCATACATACATCTCATCTGAAGTAATAAAACAATATTTTGTTGTTAGATCCTTTATTAAAAGACATCTTACCTGACTGTCCAACAACTGCTTAATCAGTGAGTGCAAGAGTTTAAAGAGTGAAGATTCCTATAAATTAGTCTAAGTAGATTCCCAGACTTAACCAATATCCTGTACAAGGGAACTTTGCTTATGCCCCCTGTTCTCTTTCTAAATATGTGCCTACTGAAAAAAATTGGAAAAAAAAAAATCAGTGTTGTTGATGTTTGCTGTGCAGTATTTATTTCACCTTCATATGTCATCAGGATAATCAGCCTCTTTTTTATTTTTACATGGGGTAATTGTGTCACATCAGCATTAGATAATGTATGCAAATCACCTAGAGACAATGTTAACATGAATGAGTAATGCACTCAATGTAATGTGTATTATATTAAGACCATCAAAATATACACAAAAGGTACATTAACAGGTGGCTGAGAGATTAAATTCTCAGTGTCAAGAGACAAATTACAACATGCTAAGGAATAGAACACCAACAACTGTTCTCCTTAGGAAATTACTACCTCTGCGGTTATTAAATGTGCACCCATAATGACTTCTTTGCTTTGGGAAATTTCTCCCTTCTTCATGTTTGCATGACCATTGCTTTGGTATATATAAATTCAAGGAGTGTGGGGGCTTACCTGTGAAAAATACTTGTAGTTTCAGCTTTCACCTTCAGTAATTTGCTCCCCTCGCTTCTTATGAGTCAAGGTTTTAAAGTGGAGCCTGTATAAGAACATTTAAGAGACTGCAGGGATAATAACCAGGAAAATAATGTGGCAAAACATTGTAATGTAGTCTAGCATGGAAATTTGTACACATTTAGATGTTTTTTATTACGAAAATTGTTGGGATTGCTTGTGAAAACATCCATAAGTTGTTTATAGTAAAGTGTAATAGACTTCTCCCAAAGATCTAAATAAAGATATACACTGACAAGTTCTGGTCTAATATCCATTTGAATAATATCCATTTGAATAATTACTTAATGACATTTACTCAAAGCCTATTTCTATATTAGCATTTTACTGTTTGTTACCCCCTGAAAAGTTCATAAACTCAAAGCTTTGATCTGTGTTAGAAATGCAAATCCACACTTTATTGCATGTAACTCTGGTATCCATTTTGCTACTTTACGACTAAGGTTAGCTTGTAAAGCAGTTTAACTGAATTCTAAGAAAATGTCCTCTTATTTATGTCTACTGTCTCAAGATAGTTTGTTTCAGAACAGATAAATGCTAAATAATTCTGTACGAAAGGCAATAACTGTAATGGGGGGGGGGGGGTTGTTGTGGTATTGTGGTAATGAAGAATTCTGTTTGAAAAGCAGTACCAAACATGTGGGTTGTTAACACTGAAATGTAAACTAAATGACTTGAGAACATTAGGTTAATGTAAAGTATCCATCTCCATGCCAACCAGAAATATTTGATAGTAGTGTGGATAGATACAGGATTCTCTACAGAGATGTAAATTTCCCACTGTGAATAGAAGAATAGAAGTGTAGTCAAAGCCTGCATGTTTCTCACAGGAATCTACATTTTTAGTATGATTTCTATTGCTATGCTAAAGTATGGCAGGCATACTATATTTATCTTGAGTAAATCATCTGAGCAGCAAGCTTTGGAGTTACCTGGGAAAAAAGCCCACTGTTTTTTTCACTAAGCTAACATAATTAATTTTTTCTGTAGTAAAAGATTTTAAATAAAACTAAAATAATTCAATTATTCAAATATACTCACAGTGGTCTGAATCACCAATCTCCCAGTGTTTTCTTAAGCTGAATAAACATTAAGTAAGGAAAGAACAAATATGTGATAGGAACCATTTTGAGCACTGTAATCTGTCACTTTTGGAGTGATTTACTCCTCTGGCCTATACAGAAAATGGACTCTATCAGATTAGACATCTTAAATTATGAACATAAATAAATAAAACTGTCTCGTCTGCTGTAGTCTCTTGGTGGTCTCAATGGCTGCCTGCTAAAGGTAATGCCGTATGTCTAGCAAGGTCATCATTCTAGCAACTTGCAGTGCTTTTGTCAGGCATTACGATTCTATCTTTTTCTTTTTTCAACATGTGGCAGTATCCACCTTTATTTCTAAAAAAACACGATTTGCATGAAATATTAGCCTGTGATATCTGTGTGCAAACAAGGAAAACTGCCTTGACACATTTTGCAGGGTTGTTGTTGTATCTTACGGCTTTTCCCGGTTAAGGGTCGCCACAGCGGAACTCCGGTCCGCTTATGATTGGTAGTTGATTTTTATGTGCCGAGTTACCATAACTATATATATTTATGGCCCAAACATGTACATAGTCTATTTGTGTTCATTCTTGTGAACTAATCGTCTTCACAATGTAACAAATTGCATTAAATTATGGATGTCCTTGAGTGATAGTACCTTCCACAGTATACAGTTAGGTAACAGTGTAGCGAGAGATTGAAGGTTGATGGGGGATATGGATGCTCATGGGTGTAGACAGAAATTTGCATTTTGTACTCAAACCTAATATTATTGCCCCCACCACTCACATATCATTTTACAAATGTACTCAGCCCTCAAAATGCTACATCCAGACATATAAAAAAAGGATATGTTATTTTCAAATGTTAGCATTTAATCCAATAAAAAACTATTTTAGAGGTGTATTCATTTCACACTCATTTCACACAAGCAAGCTGCGGTGGTGCAGCGGTAGCGTTGTTGCCTCACAGCAAGAGGTTCTCCCGTTCGATTCTCAGCTGGAGCGCCTTCTGTGTGGAGTGTGCATTTCCTCCCCGCGGTCGAGTGACGTTCGAAAGACATGCGTAAAATGGGCATGCCTTCGTTGAAGGTTGGGCATCGAGCTGGCACCTTGGCACCCGTAAAAAATCTACTGCCAATCATTAGCAGACCAGAGATCTGCTGTGGCGACCCCTAACCAGGAAAAGCCGAAAGAACATTCATTTCACACAAGCATTCTTTTTGTATCCCTATACTACAAGTATTTGTTTACACAGTTCAAAACATTCTATGTTTTTTGAGTGTAGTTTCAAAGCGATGTTCAGAAGAAAAAAAATGAAATCAATGAAGTACCGAGTATGCCTAGCTACACCCTTGTGAAGTGTTCTTTGACTGTCACGGATGTGATTTTTTTTTCTTTGCATTTTTGCTGTATGTTCTCAAAAAATCAGGACTGTGTTTTAATACCATTGCTGTAAGAATCTTAGTCTTGAGATGGTTAATATAAAAACAGTGCATGCCTGATAGGCCTTTGCATGTTTTATTTATATATATATATATATATATATATATATATATATATATATATATATATATATATATATATATATATATGTATGTGGTTATTTATTTTCACACACACACACACACACACACACACACACACACACACACACACACACGTGATAGTTTGCAATTAATTCAGGGAAATGTGGTTCTTAAGAAAAACTATGGTTTGTAAATGGTGGGTACTAAAATTGTTTCTGGGTTTGTTGGTGTAATCTGTTTCAGGTCAGTCTTATTCATATCTTGGTTTCTGTTGTACATTAGGAGCTCTGCACCTTATTTGTTTATGTAATTATGTACAGAGTATGGCACATGTGCCTGATTTTCAGGAATATCCCCAAATTAGCTTAAGAAATTAGATATGTTTCTTGTAAACTTTACTATGGCAGGTCACTAAAGATATTGGTCAATATAAAATATATTTTGCAATAATTTATATGCAGATTATGATGGTGGCAGTAATGTACAATGTTTGAGAAGTTTAATAGGCATTATAGGATAGAGGTCATGTACTGCCTGCCACAGTAGCGGAGAGAGGTCTTAATTTCATTCAGTACTGTGCAAAGCATATCACCTTTTCCAAAACAGAATTAAAGGTTTTTTTCTCCCATTTCAAAATAGAAGTCATATTGTGCTTGTTGCATTACTGGAAGAAAGGTCTGACTTTGTTCTTCCATTCTGGGATAGAGGTCATACATGGCTTAGCTTAGTACTGCCCGTCAGAGGGAAGGAAGGCAATGTATTTGGATATCTGATTGCAGGGTGTTACATAGACAGCATATTGTGGTTCATTCTGATGTACTGATCTTACAAGAAAGTGTGTTTGCTAAATGATGTCTTACTCTGTCTTATGACTACGTAGGAGATTCACAATTGTGGGGTTTGCGGATGCCTTGTAAGCCAGGTATAGATCAATGCTCAGCAAATTATAGGAGACGGAGTAGGTGAAAATGGCTTTAAGACACTCTGCATAAGGCAGGTTTGTTATGCCTTGTATTCTTTTTGTAAGGAACCTTTGAGGTTGCTTTAGTTGCTGCATATGACCCATCAGGTACATACCAAAAGGAGCATTGTATTCTAGGATTTGTCTGATAAGGGTGGGGTTCAGTGGGATAATGACCTCTTTGAACCTATGCCCTTTACTTATAAGTTGCACAACATAAAAGGATTTTCTCACCACTGTGGCCATATGGTGGCCGAAGGCAAGGCAACTAAGTGCGCACCCAGATCCCTGACCACTGGGTCAACTCTTAGGGGTGTATTATCAACATGGTAATTAGCCGGGACGGTTGACTTCCAAAAGGGTACACTTATGCATTTTTTAGTATTGAGTTTAAGACCATGGCTTTTGCAACATTTTTTTTAGAGCTAGACCTTCTTCAAGAATGCCAGTGTTTGCAGGGGATAACCACCAGCTTACAATCATCTGCAGACTTAATCAGCCATAAACCTTCAGAATGTGCTTCCATTTAACTGAAATAGATACCAAAAAGGAGCAGACCCAGTATGGAGGCATGGGGCACTTCACTTGTTACTGGCCTCTTGGTGGGGGTGGCCTCACTTATTTTGACCTCCTGGGTACTATCAGTGAACCAGTTTGTTATCCAGCAGATAAAAGGGTTTTATACCTAAATTAGTGAGCTTGTCTATAATGCCCGAGTGGGGTATTGTATCAAAAGCCTTAGCCAGGTTGAGCTAAGTTGTGTGCACATCCAATGCTTTGGTGACCCTCAAAAAATTCCAGCAGATTTAATAGGCATGACCTTCCTTTAACAAAGCCAAACGGTGATGGATCCAGCATTTGCAGGTTACCCATGTCCTCTATTATTTTGATGATGATTCTTTCCATGGCCTTACATATGAGGTTGGTAAGACTTATGGGTCTGTAGTTACCCAGATCAGTGGTTGGAACTCTTTTGTGCAAGAGAATAACTGTAGCCATCTTCCATTCCTTGGGCACAAAACCTGACTGAAGGCTCAAGATGAAAAGTGATTCAAGTAGACCAGAGAAGTCATGTTTCATGCTATTTATTAAACATCCAGGAACGTTATCGAGGCCCACTGACACAGTGTTTTTGGTCTTGGAAACTGCATTAATGACCTGCTCTCTAGTAATGGTTGGGGGGATTGTATTGCGTGGTATTTCTTTTGGGTGATTGGGGGGAGTGGGGGGAGAAATTTGAGCTGAACTTGTCAACAAAAGGTTGACAGTGGCCTCCAGTTCAGTGTGGGTGTTGCCATTTACAATAAGTTCCGTTCATTGTTGTGCATTTCCCCTGAGGTTACGGACTTAGTTGCAGAAAGCTTTCCAATTGTCCTTTGTCTGAGAAACCATTTTTTTCTTCACATTTAGCCTTGAAGTATTAATTAACTTTCTTAGCTGCCTGTTTAGATTG
The DNA here is from genome assembly GCF_019279795.1 of Protopterus annectens. NCBI lineage: Eukaryota > Metazoa > Chordata > Ceratodontiformes > Protopteridae > Protopterus > Protopterus annectens. Next base: position 224,500,026 of record NC_056747.1, on the reverse strand, counting down.
GTTGGGTTTTTTTAGCATGTATGGATTTGTTAGTATGTATGGATTTGTTACTCCTATGATTGGCTAAGACTTTTTTTGTATAACTGATTGACATTGCAATTCCACCAGGGTGGATTGTCTTTTGAGATGGTGTTATTCTTAAGAGTGGGAACAGCTCAGTCTGTACAGCTATCAATATGGCTGCACAATGATTTTGTAAATACCTCAGCACATGCTATGGTGTTTACTAGGTTTGGGGGGGGGTGCTTGAAATTTAGCCAAGGTATTGATTAGTAGAGAGATGTTAGCCTTGGAATAGTTCCTAAAGGCTTTTGGTTTTGCTGGATCCCTGGATTTAATTTTTATTACAAATAATACTGTGTTATGGTCAGATCCGATGAGCAAAGACATTACATTGAGTGGGGAATATCAGCCCCCCCCCCATGTTAGTAAGCACAAGATCAAGGATGTTTGTACCCCTGGTAGGAGAATTGACCAACTGTTCCAGGATGTTGGCCTTAAAGTTAAGCAATCGCTAGACTTGTGCATTAGAAGTGGTGTAGGATTCCCAATCTTTAGAGGGGTAGTTGCGATACCCCATGAATAGCTTATTGTTTTGAATGATAAGGGAATCTAGTACATTGAGACAGGTAGCATAGGTTTCCTTGGACATGGATGGGGATGTGAGGTTGTTTTAAATATAGACCAAGACTCCAACACCTTTAGTTCCCTCCTGTGCAGTAGATGGTCTAAAGGTTTGAAAGGCATTATGACCTTACATTGCTGTACTCTCTACAACTTTAAACTATGTCTCCATTACTACACAGATGTCTACACTCTCCAGGGAGAGGAAGGCTTGCAGGGAGTGGAGTTTCTTGATAAGACTTCCAGCCTTGAGCAGTACCACCTTCAGATATTCCTTCATAGGTTTAGTGAAGTCAGTAGGTTTAATGGTTTGGCATTGCCTAAAAAGGCACTTTGGGCCTGGGACAATCAGCGAGCTTGATCATGTTTCCCTTCATATAGTCAAGGGAGGTACATCTCAGGTCAATAACACCCACATGAACTATGACAGAGTCATACTGGTACCTGTGGTTCAATGACCTGAGTGCCTGTGTGACTTGACAGATTCTAGCCACAGAAAGGCAGCTAACCATGACTGTGTCCTTACTAAGTCTGGTGAGGGGGACATCAGTGTACCTCACTATAGAATCACCAATGACCAGGATATTTGGTTGTGCACTGGTCTGTCTTAAGGGCTTAGCAGTAGAGGCACTGGATATAGTGTTACCATATGTAGCCTTAGGTGGTGTCTTAATGGAGTGTTTATGTGATGGCTAAGGGTCTTTCTTTGATTGCACTGTACAGGAGGTCTTAGTGTTTTAGAAAGGTTACCTGCAACAGCTTCAGCATAAGGGTAGGGTCTTTACACTGTGCTGTAGACATGGAGCAAGTGCCACTGACAACCTCTCTTGGATTAGTGTTGGTTGTACGAGAGAGTTTTGCCTCCAGAGTTGAAGTGTATTTACAATCTGTTTTAATAAGAATAAGTGGGTTGTCGGTGTACGTGAGGCAATTACTACAATACCTCAGAATACGCATTTTATCCAAACAGGACACAGAGTCAGAAAGTGCATATCCTTGGCTACTGATCTACTAGGGAGTAGAGAAAGGAAAATTTAAATATTAAATGTGTCAGTAAGACAAGGAACTTGATGAGCAGTGCTCAGCTATGTACAAACTAGATGTTGTAGCAGTTAAAAAAAATCTGTCCAGACTGTAATGCCACAATAGTATAGACCACAAACCTTCCTAATGTAATATAACTTGCTTGGAGCGCAAGTTTTAAATCAGAACAAAGACACTTAGAATAACGGATCTATATCATGTTATCAAAAAATAAAAATGTCGAAAGGCACAACAACAAAAGTGCCGAAATGTCGACGGTTCATTTTTGAGATCACAGTAGAGTGAAGATTGGGATATTTTTCCTTTCTTCGCTGTAGTGCGATCTCGGAGTTGGAATATATATTTAGTGGGTGGGGAGCAAAGCCCCCCACAATACCGAATTAGAGTTTTGACATTTTCCCTCTTGTGAGCATTCGACATTTTGCATCTCCGATGTTATGATACAGACGCAGAATAACAGCCACAATAAGCCTTCGCCAGCAATTCAAAGCTCAAAAGGGTGGAGGCTGCCCTCTCCAACCAAAAGAATGTAGACCACAAACCTTTTTAATGTAAAATAACTGGTTTGGAGCCCAAGTGCTTAAAATGGAACTAAGACCATTTTAGAACAACAGACACAATAACCCTTCAACCAGCAATTCCCAGATAACTGGACTTCTCAGGCTGGTATTTTGTAACAAAATGTCAGTACCTGTTTGCAGCTTGTAAGGCTGTGTATAATGTGCACTTGGCTATGTTGATGTGATGCACAGACATCTAAGAACTATACAACTTGTCACAAGTATACACTAACTAAATGCCAAGGGCAACAGTCTGGAAGTTGGTCTACAAGTCCCATAGTCTGTCACACAAACGTGTTTTATTTATCTGCTGATGAAGATTTAGTTCTTTAACCAAGTATCTGAGGTACCCTTAATGCTACAAAGAAATACAAGGTGAAAGTGGGTTGGCTCTTTTCATGGCTCAAAAGGCTAGGCACAGTTCTTCATGGAGGAATTTGTAAAAGACTGAGTAAAGCTAAAGGACTGCCAGTCTTTCCTGATAACTAAAAAGATCAGTGGCCTCAAATTTTAGTTAAGAATCTCTGAGGTCTTTCAGGTTGTATTATTGTTTTGAGAAATACCAAAATATGTATTATATTCAATAACTGGTCTGATAAGAGTAAAGAGGAATTAAGACTTCTAATTTCCAAAGACGTTTTCACTAAATCCAAAGAGTAGTCAAATAAAAGGCTTTCCAAACTACTGTGGAGACACAATGGTCAAATGCTAAGTAATTATCATGAGTGCCTAGATTCAATTACAATGTCTGACTGCTATACTTTTTTTACATTTAATTTGAGACCATTGCCCTTGCACCAGTTGTTAGCATGGTCTCATCCATGTTGGTGAAATTGTGAGTCAGTTGAAGATCGAATAGCAACCAGTTTATTGTCTCTGGCAAACTTAGGCTAGGAGTGCATGCCCGAAGGTCTGAGAAATATGTGATAAGTGAGAGTGGCTCAAAACTGAGCCTTGTCGTACACCACTGGTAACTTTTTTGCTTTCAGAAGTGGTATGAGCAATTCTAACCACATGGGTTCTATCAAACAACCAGCTAGCTATCCATCACACAACATGAAGATTTTATTCAGATTTATATGAATGTCAGTGATGCCTGCAGGAGAATAGTGACAATGGCCTTGGCTAAGGGTAGAGCTGCTGTATGCACTGCATAGCCACTATCCACTGCTTTGGGTACTTTTTCAAAGAAACTAATGAAGTATTAATGAGGTTAAAGAGGCACAACCTTCCTTTGACAAAGTTAAATTAATAAAGGTCCAGGGTTAAGAAATGTTTCAACGTCCTAATTAATGTGGTCTGAGATAATATGCTCCATAGCTACATATAAGGCTAATGAAACTAACGGGTCTAAAGTTACCAGGATCCATGATTGGGCCATCAATGTAATGATATCACAATGGCTATAATGACATCACAATGGCTGTTTTCCAAGCTTCTGGAATGTAACCAGCGGAGAGGATCAGATTAGATTAGAGAGGTTAAGTATGGGTTCAGATAGGCCATATTTGACAGTGATAATCAGGCAACCTGTTATGATATCAGGGCTCATGGATGAGGTATTAGTTTTGGAGAAGACAGAGAATATGTTTCATAGTAATTAAATGGCTTCAGGTGGCTGAGATTGTTGAAATTATGTAATAGCTATAACTGAGTGGAGTAAAATGTGCATTAAATTTGTTAGCTTGCATGTTAGCTATTTCCTTTGTGTCAAAGAATGTAGAATTGTGGACTAGCTCTGTATATTGTCTTAGTTCTTATTCTTAACTTCCTTACACAGATTAAAAAAAAAAGATTTGTATTTATTTTTGACTTTAGTGGCTGTTTCATACTTGACTTTGAGCTTCCTAATGGTTCCATTAAGTTGTGTTAAGTCTGTTTAAGTAGCATGTTAAGGTAGGTAATAGTAGATCTCTTATATGCATTAAGCAGTTTCTTTCTCTGGCTATATAATTTATGTAGATATTCTACCACAGGGATTTGTAATTTTTTTTTACTTTATTTGATATGGACAGGACACTCTTATCCATATAACATTTAAGTGGGAGTAAGAGTCAGAGACATAGCAGCTTTAGTAACAGGATCCTAAAGAGAATTACACTAGAAATGATTTAGGCACCAAGTAATTGAAGGTTTGCTTGTGAGAAATCCCCAAACACTAAACTATTTACAGGGGAAGTACCACCAGTTTTAAAGGAAAATGTCACTAAATTATCATAATCATGACTTGTACCCTTGTTAACGCACACACACACACACACACACACACACACACACACACACACACACACACACACAGCAGTACTGAGTAGGAAGCACATACAGGCCATGCTTTCTCTAGGACAGCTTTTTCCTAAAGGTGTGGAGCTGCCTGTTGCTATTCCTAGCCACCACTAGGAGGCAGACTATGTACACAGGATCCTTACACATCTTCTAACTTGTCAGTTTCTAAAAAAATTATTTAGCCCTTCTTTGGTTGTCCTTGTAGTTGTCATGCTATTTATTTTTATTTTTGTTGATCAGGTTAAGCTTAAACATGTCTAATGTAATCCTAAATACAGCTGCACAAGGAAATGCATCGCACAAACTACATTACCTGACTTGTAGGACATGACTAATATTGCATTTATATTTACCGGGTGAAATTTATCTAGGACACTGGGGAAGGTCCCCTGTTCTATCTAATCATTGCTGCAGGATCTTTAGTATACACTTAAGCACCACTGACTCAGTCAGATGGGACTCACTTATTAGTCAACACAGGTCACTTGCAGTCCAAATAGATACTCTGCCACTGTGCCAGCAGGCTGGCAATTTAATAATGCATTTATATAAGTAGCAATGTTGTTTAACAGGGCTATATTAGACAAATGATTTTGTGAGGGAAGCAAGCAAAATGGGACAGCAGTTGATGACACAAATACAATAACACTAGTTGGCTCTTAAGTGGTAACCAGAAATGCTTGCACAGAAGGCAAACAGTGTGCATGCAAACCAATAGCAGTCTATGTATGCAATAGTGATGTTTTTCTTTTGGCTTTTCCTGGTTATGGGTCTCCACAGAGGAACTCTGGTCCGCTAATGATTAGCAGTAGATTTTTATGGTGCCGGGGTGCCAGCTCGATGCCCAACCTTCAATGAAGGCATGCCCATGCATACAAAAAGCATAGCACCATCTATGTACAGAACTATTGTACAGTAACTACCACATAATAATGACACATGCACAATAAGTTAACATGCACACAATAGCACCTTGTGTACAAAACAATATGACAATGGCAAAAATGAATTTTTAAAGTAGTCATAATCCCCATTCAAACAGGTTTGTGTATATGCAGGGAATGGTAACATTGATCGTTTACAAAAAAATCATAATGCCTAGATAGATCAATAAATACATGGAATTATGACAGTACATTTAAAAAACAACACCGCGATGCCCAAATGCTTAATCTACAAACCATTGAATGCCTATACATCAAAAATCTAAAAATATTTTTGCAGGGGTCAAGGTCCACTGTAACCTACTGATAATGATTTATACAAACTCAGAGATTACAGTACAGTGCAGAAAGGGCTAATTCCCCCAAATCCTTGTCGTTCCATGATCTGTCATACAGAAATGCCAGCAATGTCAAATCAGCTCACTTTTCGATGAACTGAACAGAGTATTCCAAAGTTTAAAAAGTGAACTTCAATGAAATCATATTAACTCAAATGCATATACAGAATATCATAGTATGCATGCAGAAGAGTACATCTACAAATGTATCAGGAAGTAAAAAAAAGATACGTGCACAGAGCAAAAATGTTTATGGGGTGAATGAGCAAAATTAGTTTGCCAGAATAATACTGCACATGTGCATTTATTTATTTATTGACATTTGTTAACTAGGAAAGTCTGACTGGCCAATTACTTGTTTTAAACTGAGGGCCAGGGAGAAAAGCTCTAACATATTACATGAAAGCAAACATAATAGAATATAGCAAATATTAACATTTAATATGGATTTTCATTTGTATACCTACAATATATAAAATAACAGAGTTCTTAAGGTTGTAATTTATACAAGTATAGAAAAAAAAAAAGAACAAGCACAGGAATCCATCTAGTTCCAACCTCACCACCCCAAGTGTTGTGAAAAAAAAAAACAGAGAAACTAGTGGTCTTGTGACTGAGCTCATCAACGAAGTTTTAAGACGACCAGTTTCATTTATACAAGTATAATACAATATACTACAGAGAAACCTAAGAAATAGTAAGCTTGGGTAGTGAGAGAACTAAACTTGTATTGCAAGAGGTGAAGAGAGAGTGAGAGAGATGCAAGCAATGCTTAGATAAGTAGGTAAAATACGTAAACTCAAAAGAGATGCGAGAAAGACCAGGGTTAGTCGAGAAGGGTTATTATGTAATAAGTTGAGCATGTCAGAGATGAGAGGGTGAGTGAAAAGACTGATTAGTAAAGAAAGGACAGTAGATACAAGAGAGAGAGAGAGAAAGTATGTGTATAAAGTTAGTAGAAAAAGAGATTTGTAAATTACAAATGAGTATCTGAAGGAGAAGCACTTCAGTCGCAATAGAAGGGAGTACGATTTTCAGTACTGGAATAGAAGATGGTTGTAAGATAAGACAGAAGGAAAAACGTGTAAAGAAGGAAAAATGTGCATAAAGGTATAAATATGTCTGTAAACAGCAAAAACATATGCAACAAACAGACACACACTATATTATATAAATATATATATATATATATATATATATATATATATATATATATATATATCCACACACATGTACACACAATGAGCAGTAAGTTTTAAATGGAAAATTTTGGCAGCATATACTTTGATCAGTAAAACTATGTACAGAAATAGCTGTGGGGCAGTTTGAAAAACTGAATACAGAATCAGTTCAGAAAAAGGAGGCATGATTAATCAAACACTCATTAAATCATTTTCAGTGACCATGTTTGTATCCCGATTACTGTGCTACTACAGTTATTGTGTGATTAAATATACTGAAGAAATTTCAATCCAATCATGCTAAATTGCAAAAGTAATGACAGTACACAGATATGGTAACACAGCAAAAATCGATAAAAACATGTGGGACTGCTACAGCTTAGAGTAGCTCAAGCAGAATCTGATAATCATGTCTAATCAATGTTTGGTATTCATTCATACTAATAGCTCTCAACCTCATGGAGCAAGAAATCTGAGCAAAGCCTTAATAATAATGGGACAGACACTCCAAAATAAGTTGACAGAACAGGTTTTACAATAGCACAGATTTTCTGAAGGGTATGATGATGTCTGAAACTCAAATGTCTGTCATTTTCTGACTTCAGGCATCAATGATTTGCCAGAAAACCAACATTTTTTGAACAGACAAAAAATACAAGGCAGACATCTGGACATTCTGTGAAAATCTCAGTTGAGAGGTACTGAAAGCTTCTTTATTTATAGACTTCTGAGCCATTAGTGGCATACTTCAACCTGCAAACATTGAAAACGGGTACAAAAGCTCTTGAAAAGCAGAAACATCCAGGCAAAAATACAGACTTCTTTTTAACATAACGTTTGAATTCCAGATAGCAGATAACTAGTGGGAATGTGGAATATTACTCAGAAATACATATTTACAAAATAAAGAGTGAGGAAAAATAATTAAAACAGTATAAGCGCATTATCAAAGAGATAGTATAAAACTGCAGGCTTTAAAAAGATGATTACAAAATTCTACCACACAGTATCATCTATTTTTGATCATGAAAAAGGGAGATAAGTGCTGACACATGTCCTCTTTTAAATGATTAGTGCCTCTAGAATCTTTGTTTTGTGGTGTGGATTTCTTTGTATTAGCTTAAAAAATTAAGTGATGAGGGGATATTCAGAAAATTGCATTAAGGGGTAAATTAAGCCTGAAAATAGGGACACACCTCCAAAAATAGGTACACCATGTGCAAGGGGAAAATCAGGCCTGACATTAGGGCTGTTCCTCCAATGTAGGGACAGTTAAGAGATCTGCTTAGCTTTTTTTTTTGGAAAAATAAGGACTTGGTAAGAATGAGTTGTGTGCTAGGTGTAAAAATATTATAGACAATGTATAAGGTTATAATACTGCAGAAAAAGGAGAAAAGAAATTGAATGTGCCAGTGACTTTAGGAAGAGTTAAGCAAGGTATACAAATAGTGTTGTAGTATACATGCAGGAAAAGAAAAAATTCAGCCTGAAAAAAGCTGATTGGTAGCACAACTCACTATGTAATAGCATGCAAAGAAAGAAAAAACATGAAAAACAATAAGCTGTGCATGAAGCTCCACAGAGCTCCCAAACACGTGGTGTAGACGCCCACTGCCTCCTCAGTGCTTGGCTTTATATTGACATTTTGAACTTTTATAAATCCGCTGTGGTGACCCCTAACTGGGAAAAACCAAGAGAGTCTTTATAAGTTGTTTAAGAGTACTTCTGCTGGTGTATTTGCAATTTAATTATTGTTTTTTTCTACACTTTAAAGCGTGATTGCTTTTTACTGACCTTGCTGCTTGCTTCTCTGCACTGTTGTCACTTTAAAAAAGTGTGTGCATTTCAAGCTAGTTTGTTTGTTCTTTCAGTATCAGCTCTGAGCAAACTGTAGTGTGGCTTTACATTAAGAAGACCTGATGCTGCATTCTAGTGGCAGTAGAAAGTAGCCTGGTCAGTCTGAGATGGGAATCCCACAGGAGGGCTTTAAGGGAGATTTGTTATTGGCCCATTGTCTTTTTCATCTTAGTCAGTTTTCTCTGCCACTACAAACTTAGTGCATTTGCTATATGCTGCTCATCACGCAGATGGTTTTAGTAGTACCCTATATAGATGAATACACCTAGAACTGACATTTCCACTATAAAACATTTGAAACTTCTCCTATATGCAACTGCACACAGAGCAATTAGTTTGCGTAGTGACAAACACTGCCTCATGTATCACTCTCAACTGTCCTCGCTGAATTTCCAGATTTTTACCTCATATTTTTGGTCTGTTCCTCATAAAATTTGTGGTTTTCTGGATTGTTTTGGCAAAATCAGTAAGGATTAAATTCACTAAATGATGACATGAATTTGAGTTTCAGATTTCATATCCTTCAGAAAAATGGATGGCAACACAAAACCTTTTATTCTAGCAAATTTCTAAGTTTATAAGAGTAACATTTAAAATCTGTTCCTATTTTTGGGACTTTGTTCTCCCATTATTGTTGGCTTTGTTCAGATTTTTTGTGATAAGAGGTTGAGAGCTAGGAGTTTTATAATAGATACTGCTGATTTTAATCTATATTCTTACAGCAACCTTCTGATGTAAAAATTACCTCTAACCATGGATATGAGCTTTCCTGCTATCTCTTCAGTCAGCTTAGTTGATAAGGTCATCTTGAGGTGATGTAGCAATTGTGTCAGGTTTACCAACAACCAACCAATTCTTAAACTGACAAGATATGTTAGAGTTATATTCACACAATGTCACTGGGGGCAAATCTCTCAATAGAAGTACACATAATACATATCAGGTTGTCCATAATCTACACACTATATACATCACACAGTGTGGACCTGCCACACAGGGCCACACAAGCTGATGTTCTTAAATATAATCTTCCTAAACCCCAAAGAGCTCCCAGACATTGCACTTACAACAAATATCTTCAGCACTTCAAAAGCACTTTAACAAAACAACAACCATCAGAACACTCCAACTTCTAAGCCTTCCAATACAACGAAACCAACCCAAGAAAATCTAAAAGTGCTGCAGCTCAATGCCAGAAGTCTAAACAGGAAATTCGACACCTTCCAAGCTGCTGTCATCCTGGAGAATGCAGACATTTGTGCAGTTACCAAGATGTGATTTAAAGCCACGGACAGCACCCTGGAAGTGCAAGGCTACAATGCCTTCTAACATTTAGAGTAGTTACAGCATAGGCAGCAGCCAAAGTTGGAGGTGTCTCAATTTACATTAAACATAAACATACTGAAAGGCTGCTCAAACGTGTCTATGGAAATTTAAATGGGAGAAGCTCAAAGTCCCATACGATATCCTTGCTTGCAAGCTATAGGTCCTCATCTATGACCCAGGAAACCCATAACACATACTTAAACTTACTGCAGACACTCACAATTTAACCTAATACCATACTCATGAGCAACTTTAACTACGGTATGGTTTTTTGTTCGTGCCTTTTTTTCGTATGTGCTGAGTTGGTGGAATAAAGTCTTTGAAGCTTTTGATTTGCCTGCCTGTTTCTACACTACAAGGATACCCTTTATTGTGCCGGAGAATATTTCTTATTTTTTGTTGGTGCTTCCTTTTTGGTTACAACTTTAACTACCCCTATACAAACTGGGAATCGTACATGACCTCAGACCTGCAGGCCTAGAGATTCTTGAACTTTTAAACACACACTTGACCAAATAGTCCATACTCCCACCAGGAGTGAAAACATACTGGATCTGGTCCTCATTAACATGGGAGAGTGCTGCCCCCCCCCCCCCAGTGCCGGTGTAATGTCCTCTCTGGTAAGGTCAGACGATAAAACTGTCTCTCTTGAATTATTAGTAAAACCCATGACCCCAGCAAACCCTAGAACATTAGGAACTAGGTGGCCAAATTTCAGGCCCCCTCCCCAAACCCTGAAAACACTGCTGCCAATGCAGAATTGTTCACAGAAACACCATACAATCATGTTAATAGCTGCACAGAGACAGCTGTACTCACCATGAACAAGCATAGAACAAACTAAAAAAATAAGTGGAATTCCAACATCAATACATTTTATAAGAAAATGAAGAAAATTATAGCAAAACTTAGGAAGTGCCCAGTAAGATAACTCCCATTATAAATTTAAACAAGCAACTCAGAGGACTAATCAGGTGGACCTAAGCCAAATTTGAAGTAAAAATAGCCTTCCAGGCCAAAGACAGTCAAAAAAGCTTTCTTTAACTATGTCCCCAACCTCAAAGGCAACATACTACATGCAGAACTAATTGTAAATGAAGCTACTTACAAGTAAGCCAAAAGATATAGCAAATCTATTTAATGACAAATTAATCTCCAAAATTTACCCCTCTCCCTCTGGCTGGCACCTGTCAGGAAATACCATTGAACATAACTCTACCAACTCTCACTAGGGTAACAGGCCCTCAATGCACCTTCCAAGGCCAAGAACACCACATCAGTGTTTCCAGAAAATATCTCAGGATTCCCTCCTTAAAGCATTAAATATGACTTGTCAGGACACTAGAATCACTATTTAAATGTAGCTTCCAGAAAGGCTTCATAGCACATTTGTTGAGAACTGTGATTTTCAACCCTTTGCACAAGAGAGGGCCTTGTACGCACCCTAGTAACTACATAACTATAAGCCTGCCTAGTCGCATATGAAATCATCATGCAAATGATTAACAATTACATAGGAAACCTTCAGGCACTTGGTCCAACCCAGTTTGATTTCATTAAGAGTAGGTAATGCCTACTTAAGTAGACTTCTTTCGAGAAAGTCACCAAAGCAATGACTAAGAGAAAAATGGTACATACAGCCTACCTTCACATGGCCAAAGCAATTGACACAATACCCAACTTGGAATGAGACAAACTCACAAATTTAGGTATAAACCTCCATGTCATCCCCTGGATAGCCAGCTAGCTCAAAGACAAAGCCACCTTCACAAACTGACTGGTTAACAGGCGCAGAGCTACTTACTGCATCAACACTTTTTTGATATCTACTTCTGTGAAGTAAAGGCCAACATCAAGGGACTTTGGCTGACCAAATTTGCAGATAATTGCAAACTAGATGCAGTCTTAGAGTTCCCCCTGGATGCTAATACCTTCTAAGAATCACTAACAGACAAATGGTGCCATAGCCATGGACTTAAATTCAATGTCAAAAAATGCATAATAGTATCCTTTGGGAAACGGGCTACCCTAAAAGCTATCACATTGATAACACAACCCAACATTAGACAAAAGAATCAGGGATTTGAGGCTGCATTTAGACTGACCTTGTCTTCGGCTATCCTCTGTCTACAGTTGCAAGAAAAGCATTCTGTTTTGTGTAACTTATAGCAAGGGTATGGCATCCATGTTCAAGGAAGTCATCGTCCCGCAGCACTCGGCCCTCACTGGACCAGTCATTGAGTACGATGTTCCCTTAGGTCCCTAGATTGAGTAATTCTGATGCAATTTGTCTTGAGAATATGAAAAAATGGGGTTCAAGGATGTCTTGTAGGGCAGGCATAGATTATCCCTCAACAGTCCATAGGTCACAGAGTACAGGGACAGGGTGAAGCAAGCCAAATAAGACAAGTTGTTTATGCCCTGTATTCTTTTTATGAAGAACCTCTGTGGACATTTCAGTTGCTGCATGTGCCTGGTCAGGTACATACCAAAGCTTTGCCTGTGACACAAACAGGAAATGTTGAAGGGGCAGGTACGTACTCAAGAGGCAACCTCTTCCCTGGAACAGGCTTCCCATCCATATGAAGCAGAGTTCTTCCTAATCCAGTTCAAGAATAACATGGACCATAGATGAGGAAGTGGTCTTTGGTACCCATGTCTCTAATGGGCAGAAGCAGCCTGTAAATGCTTGAATACCCAAGCCTTATCCTACATATACCCCTTTAAATAACCTTAGGGTATAAAATATTGTCAGATTATTCTGGTTGCATGGCTAAGCTGCAAAAGTCAGCTGTGGTCATTAACCTAATATACACCTATGAACCTATAAGATTTGAGGGAATAATGCAGAAAAAACATACATGGATGATGGTCCTGTGGGTTTATGGTTAGGGGTTGCTTAGAGGTAAGCATCTGAATGTTTTCTGTGCAAGTTTTTACTTATGATACAAATCACTCATTTTCAACACCAGAAGTTAGCAGTGAGATGTGTGACACAGTTGATGTGTGAAACTTAGATGCTGTGGAGATGTCATTTTTTATAAATGTGAAGGGATTGACATGAATGCAAGTATAGTGTATGAAAATTTAGTGAGAGAAAAGAATAAGTGTACCGTCTGTTTGGTGCTGACATGTGTGAAAATATGGTAGTAGCAGGGAGAATCTCTAAAAGATAGTGGCCTCTCTTCGCCAGCAATTGTGACTTTGGAGTTAGAATAGGAGAACTCGGGGGTGTGGAGGTGAATAACAAAAAGGAGGTGAAACCTTTCCGCAGGTATGAAATAGTGTGCAATTGCTTGAATGAGTGATGTTTGTATCAATGAAAGGTGTGTATGTGTGCATGCACATGGATGTGTGTGCGCATGTGTGGTATATGTGTACCTGTACATGTGTGTTTATATGTATAGAGGTATTATATATATATATATATATATATATATATATATATATATATATATATATATATATGTGTGTGTGTGTGTGTGTGTGTGTGTGTGTGTGTGCACATGCACACATTTTTGTACATATAGGGAACTGCTGTCACTTTCTAGCACCATTGCAGTGTCTACTGGAAAATCTGTATGTTAATTTTGTAGTTATCACTCGGTCTGACCAACACTTCTCAATAATTAAAAAAAAAAGAATAGTCCATTTGGCCTTGTGCCATTTCTAACCAAAGCCCTAGCACTTCTTTCCCGATCATTTCACCAGCTATTCCCACTCCCTGCTCACCCTTTTCTGAACCGGTTACCTATCTTACCACTGTTTTTTTTTTTTAATAATGGGGATAATGAAATGATTTATTGTATTACTGGATTCTCTCTCTACTTCTTCCCTTTTTCCCACATTTTCTCCAGCAGCTCATCCTCCGGGTTTGCTTGCCACATCCTTTACACATGTAATTTATGTACACTGGGCCTTGCACATCCTTTACACATGTAATTTATGTACACTGGGCCTTGCACATCCTTTACACATGTAATTTATGTACACTGGGCCTTGCACATCCTTTACACATGTAATTTATGTACACTGGGCCTTGCACATCCTTTACACATGTAATTTATGTACACTGGGCCTTGCACATCCTTTACACATGTAATTTATGTACACTGGGCCTTGCACATCCTTTACAAATGTAAATGATGTACACTGGGCCTTGCACATCCTTTACACATGTAAATGACGTACACTGGGCCTTGCACATCCTTTACACATGTAAATGATGTACACTGGGCCTTGCACATCCTTTAGACATGTAATTTATGTACACTGGGCCTTGCACATCCTTTAGACATGTAACTTATGTACACTGGGCCTTGCACATCCTTTACACATGTAAATGATGTACACTGGGCCTTGCACATCCTTTACACATGTAATTTATGTACACTGGGCCTTGCACATCCTTTACACATGTAATTTATGTACACTGGGCCTTGCACATCCTTTAGACATGTAAATGATGTACACTGGGCCTTGCACATCCTTTAGACATGTAAATGATGTACACTGGGCCTTGCACATCCTTTAGACATGTAAATGATGTACACTGGGCCTTGCACATCCTTTAGACATGTAATTTATGTACACTGGGCCTTGCACATCCTTTACACATGTAAATGATGTACATTGGGCCTTGCTACATTGCACCAGTTCTGGTACTGTTCTTGGTCCCCAGCCCCATGTTGACATCACTAGTCTGTGCTGAATTGTCGATTTTAATTTATCAGGTAACATTTAACTTAAATTTTAAGTTTTATAAAATGCCTTTTTTTCAACAAATTTGTCACTAATTTTTAATATGATATTTTGCTTTGTATAAACTTTATAGTACTTAGATGGTACTTTAATTGAACAAAAAAAGACTATTGTTATGATTTATTTTTACTATGTCATGTAGAACAGCTTGTTTTGTTCAGATATTTTCACTATGCATTAGTTAAGCTTAAGTACTTTTAATAATCTTGACCTGGTTTGATCTCTAGCAATAAACACATGCACATACACACACAGACACACAGACAGATACACACACTCACGCTTTCTGTACTCAGACATTTTTCCTTTCTGTTCTTGTATCCCTAAACAGACAATGACATATCATACTTTAGGTTATCAGGATCAGTTTGTGGGTTTTCAGTGTTGCTAAGTATTACTGCAGATTTTTTAGTGTGCACGGTTTGCTTATACCGTTGACAGATGTAGCTCAGGATCACTTAAGTAGTTTGCACCACTGCTGCACTGTGAAAAAAACAAAATCCTGCAAATCCTTTAAGGCACTGCTGACTGTCTGCAGAAAGTATCTCTCTAGTTCTCCATACACTTTGTGCCCTGGCTTTCTGCAGGTGGCCTTTAATATGCATTCCTTCCTGGAAGCCTCAGTGGTATCCTTGATGGGGGAAAATGAGTAGGATAGGATGCAATTAAAACCTTAGGCAGACATATGGTAGTACAACCAAATGGGCACTAGAAGATGAACAGACATCTCTTATCACTTATTTTACTCAATAAGATATCAGACATACACAGGGATGAGCAGTAAAAATGTAATTCCAAGTGATGAGAGTATATATTGCGATCTTTTCTATGCTAGCTTTCACATGGCCAAGGATTTGTTCTGAAATGCATTTGCCTGTTAAAGAAAAATGAATCAATGTTACTAACACTTAGGGGATTTTCCTTAGTGGCTGGATTAAAAAGAATCATTTTTTAGTACAGTAGGCAGTAATACATAAAATCTTTATAGTAACCACATGAACAGAAAGCAGATCTGCAAAACTGGAGCCCTTGGCTCTCGTTTGCATACTCTATAGCTTTCAGAAACCCATTTGTAGATTTTGTGCTCATGGGTGTTCCTTGTGAAAGGGGACTTGAATGTCTAACTGTGACTACACAGTAATCAAAGTGCTAAAGAACGCTGCATCATGGGTAAGTTTGAAGGCTGGCATGTTACTCTGATCTTTGTCTGCTGGTTCCAGATCATGCTGTAAAACCCAGGGGTATGATCCATGCCTCTCTCTCCGAATCACA